>NC_052324.1:24949538-25249538 GCF_016432855.1 Salvelinus namaycush
GTCCGTCGCGTCTCCAATGCCGTAGCCGTCGTGGAGGCCGTAGTGGCGCCCACCGTACTGACTCCCACCAGCGTCGGGGGGGAGTGCGTCGCTGTAGGAGTCGTTGTAGTTGTTGTAGGAGCGTGTGAGCGTGGAGGTGGCCTGTGGCGTGGTGATGTAGCGCTCGCCATTCTTCAGGTAGCGCCGGTCGATGGAGTCTGTGTAGCTGCCCAGCGGGGACGAGCCCTCAGGCAGGGGCAGGCCGTCGGGGCCCAGGGGCACCTGGCGAACCGTCCGCGTGGTCACCGTCTTCACCATCTTAGTCACCTAGAGGAGGAGACGAGGTCACAAAGACAGAGATAACAACTGATTACCTAATCCCCATTACATTAGTAGTTCATCCGTTACTACCCAATCCTGGAAGTCTGTGTCGTGTGTATGGGCCACACCATGAGCAACAGTTGATGAGAACAATGTTGAAGCATTCTGATCAACCGGACAGGACTGTACTGAACAGTATGTTGAGGTGTCCCACCAGACAGAGAGACCACAGATTAATCTCTTCCCCAGACGGCTCTCTCTATAGGGCAGCAATTGAGCCTGGGGACGAGGTTACCCACAGTGACAGACAGGTGGTTAGGACTGAGACACAGCGTGGACACAGCACACCGATGTAGCCTGTTGAATCACACAGACAGGAAAGTGGGATGCTGAAGTCACACAGTGAGAGAGAGGCTGAGGAATGAGATGAGGGTTGTTCCTTTAAAGAGTGACCTCTAAAGTTGTTAGTATCACATTGCTCAGACCGCAGGCATTGTCAACAACAGGTCAAAGTCATGCATTGGGAAACTCAGTGACAAGAAAGGGTCGTACCATTGCCTTTAATTCATTTCTATTAGAAAAACTTGAGGCTAGGTTGTGTTGGAAGTAAGGTTGAGGTTCTGCGACATGTTCCAATAATAGTTCCAAGAGCATCTGTTTAGTGCAGTAGTAGGACAACAGTCTTGGATGCAGTGCGCAGAACCTTGACTTCCACTTAAGGTGCATGGTCAGATGCTGCAGCCCAAATGGCACCCTGTCCCTATACAGTACACTACTTTTGACAACATTTTTACATTTTACATTTTAGTCATTTAGCAGACGCTCTTATCCAGAGCGACTTACAGTAGAGTGCATACATTTTATTACATTTTACATACTGAGACAAGGATATCCCTACCGGCCAAACCCTCCCTAACCCGGACGACGCTATGCCAATTGTGCGTCGCCCCACGGACCTCCCGGTTGCGGCCGGCTGCGACAGAGCCTGGGCGCGAACCCAGAGACTCTGGTGGCGCAGCTAGCACTGCGATGCAGTGCCCTAGACCACTGCGCCACCCCATAGGGCTTTGGTCAAAAGTAGTACACTACCTAGGGAATAAGGTGCAGTTTGGGACAAATTAAGAATCATAACTGGTAACTGTGACAGTCTTATAGAGCACTAGTAAACTGTATATATATATATATATGTCTATACACCTTGTCCTTAACAAATCACACTCCTACTTGTCTGAGAGTGCTGAAACTGTCTGGCAGTCAGAGAGGGCTAGCTGCATCTCACCTCCTCCTGAGGTTCAGCACCGATACAGAAACCAATTTGCTGCCCAGTGAATTCTGCAGTGGCGATAATTGGCTATTTTGTCCGCGGCTATAAATTAATCTTCAAAATTAATGAGGTTGATGAAAATGAATCGTCATTGGAGGGGGCCCTATGTCTCACTCTGATACAATTCGTGTTTTGCCTGACAAGATGCACAGAGATGGTTCATTCCCACTCAACTGGCAGACAAGTACTTCACTGAAATGAGCTTTTTCACATGAACACAGAAAGAGACTGGTTTCTGATTAGTTACATTTTCTGATACAACCACTTTGCTGAACTCTTAATTATAATATACCAGGTTTATAGTCATATTTATATATAGAATTTTAGCAAAGGCATGAAATAATAACAAGGAACCTCAATAAAGTATTAAACACATCTCCTCAAAAGAGGAAGCAGGGAACAAAATGTGAATGATAAATGCTAAACATTCACACTCATTAAAAATGTAATCTTCATCCCATTTTCACAAAGCCTTTAGTTTGTTCACACACTGTCCCTTTCTCAAACTGTGAGCTATTTTAAATTCTAACCGGCAGAAAACTGTCTACTTTAAGTCATGTCAAGGTTCATTTCTTCTTAGTGAATAATTTCGGTGCACCCGCAACATCTAAAGCTCACCCTTCTTTTGTTACTTCACACTATGCTGGCATAGCTGCCCCCCCTCGCTTTGCATGTAACTCACACATAATCATCCCTTTCATGTTAAAAATAAAGCCTTTTTCTGGTTCTTAACTTAATGAAACAGCTTGAGCACAAGGCCACCACTGGCCTTGAAATGACAGGCTGGCTTCTCTTCTGAGCTGGTCGATTAAGGGACTTTTATTGCCATTCATTTCAATGGAGGTGGTGATGGTAATTGAGTACAGACCTGGGTGGGACTAGGTCTCTTCACCTAAAAGGACCTCATGCCTGCTACACTGTGCTGAAGTGTGGAAATGATCTCTAAGATCTGGGGTTGAGGATCACTACTCTGAACCATACAGCAGTGCTCTTCAATCCTGGTTATGGTCCTAATCCACCACAAGCTGAAAATCTGCAGTGGCCCAAACTCCTTCCATCTTGCACAAGGCCGTGTTTCAACTCAGCCAGGGAGAGAAGCCTAGACATACACTTCATGTTTGTACTAACATGACTTCTAAAGAGCCTTCGCTGGTACAGCACGAAAAAACGCAAGACAGGTTTCAAACAGAACTCTGATCTGTTGGAAGATCACAACACGCTAAACAAGCACTACTGGGACTGGGGATGGTGCTTCAGAGAGGGCCCAACTAGATCACTGTAAACAGGCTAAAAGAGAATCTCTAAATGCTGGTGTGTGTGTGTGTCGAGGCCATGTGGCGAAGGCAGCGTGCTACCTTGCCTTAATGAAAGGTGCCTGCAGTCAAACTGGGGCATATGTTTACCAACTGTTAGGCTGTTAAAGGGGGAGGAGAAAGGGAGAGCAGGCGTCACTTTCAGTCTTTATAGTGCTGTAACACTTTCACGATCTCTGCCGCATTCAACTTTTATAGACAGACAGAGCTCAAACTGACACACCAGCTGGGGGTTAGTGGAAGCATTTAGGGAGGTTTAGGGTCAGGGAGGTGCAAGTGGGAGGGGTTGGGGGTTCACTTCAAGCCACAAACCAGACGTTTGGATGCCTTTGTTTTCTTTACTGGGTCTGTCTCTGATGGGGAGGGGGTGGGAGAAGGGGTGGGCACCAGGGTGCTGGGTTTGGACTGCTGGGTGATGGAACCTCCTGGCACCACCAGGGTCTTTGTGACGGTCACTGGCAGGTACCTGCGGCGGGTGATGGTTTTGATCACCTTGGTCACCTATGGGAAAGTGTTGAGGGCCGAGGTGGTCAATCAGTAGTACTGGGCATCACAGTTGTTTGAAAACACGCGATTCAACAACATAGGAATAAACGATCACCAAAAAATGACAGGGTAAAATCGCACATCAAATTGTTTTGCATTTTGTATCAGAGTGGCTTTCGTTCTTTCCCTTCACACCTTTCTCCCTGTTGTGTTTAATTTGTTTATATGGCCTGCCTTAACCCTCATTAACTCCCATCCACAGGACAGGGCGGAATGCCACTGCTTTTGATCGTTTTATTTATCTCTTTTAAAGAACAGTGGTAGTGTTTCACCCAACATTCACCATTCAGCCAGAGGGCAGCTGGAGAATGTCCAAAGAAAAGCACAGTGTTGGGAGGGAGATGGAGGATGGACGTGGTGGAGCCACTTTCCTTTGTGTGTGTGTGTGTTTGTGTGTGTGTGTGTGTGTGTGTGTTTGTATGTGTGTGTGCACGTGCGTGTGTGGTGGAGCTCCTTCCCTTCTCACCAGTTAGCTAGTTCCACATACCGGCCAGCACACTGACTCACTCCTTTACAGCTGGAGCGGATAGAAAGTTAGGCTTTAGTTAGCCTTTAAACAACACTTAATTCACAGGCCTTGTTATGGTCTGTTTGTTTAGGTGTGGTGGCTGGCTACTGATACTGCTGCCTATACTGCTGCTTGCCTTGTGTGCAAATGTGTTTATCATAAAAAAAACATGTTTTTCCAAAAGCAGAAAGATGTGAAATCCTAGTGTTTCATCTTGCTGTGCTTGGAGGGGATACTCAGAAGGCATTCGAGGAAATGCATGAGCAGTATGCAGCTAGCTGCAGCATCCTGTTGAAAGGAAGCCAATAATACATCATTTGAAAAGATGAGATGTAAAGATGAGTCTGGAAACATCACGTATGCAGTCTTCCATCACAAGCTGCCTAGCCAATACATTTGCCACAATTATAAAGCAACAGTCAAAACCGTCTCTTCCAAGGCTTACATCCAGATGAATCTGTGTCTTCCCTTCAAAATGACTTCCAAAAGCATCCTCTCTCTCGTCCCTGTGGAATTGAGTGTCCTTAAAAACAGTGACCCTCGTAGCCCTTGACTATGTTTTATTTAGCTGTGTGTGCGTTAGTTTGTGTGTGTGCGTGAGTGAGTCCAATCCCCTACAGTAAATAGGATAGCAGCACACACACAGTGAAACAGAGCGATTAGCTGGTCTGTTTAATTACAAACTCTGTAGTGTCTCTAGTGTGCCAGCAGCTCTACCCTTGGTCCCTCCGTAGGGTCCCTCCCTAGGGAACCAGACTGTCAGAACAGAACACATCTCTGCTTCACTGGAGATGTGGGGCGAGTCCCAAGCTGCGTCCCAAATGGCACCCTACTCCTTATATAGTGCACTACTTTTGTCCAGAGCTCTGGGCTATAGTGCACTATATAGGGAACAGGGTGCCATTCGGGACGTAACCACATTCCATCCGGAATCACACTGCACTGAGACACTGTCTGGAGAGGTAGTGTGCATAGCGTGGAGCAGGGCTGACTGAAGGGTGAAAGCTGTGAGCTGTGTTTAGGAAGGCCAGTAACGGTAAGAGTACTGGAGCTGTGCAGCGTTGGGGTGGCTGTGATGCTGTAAGAGTGACAGACAGACTGTGTGACAGGGTTGAGGGCGTGGCTGACATGGGCACACACAAAATGGTGACGTGAGTTGATAGTAAAGTGATGGGGGGGGGGGGGGGGGGGGGGGGTCCAACTCACCTTCAGGTTAGTTGACATATCCTTATATAGAAACAACAAAACACAAGAGGGCAATCAAGAAAAAAGAACCTGCAACACAAAATACTGTAGGAGCTGATACAGAATGAGCACCAAGAAATAAGACAACATCTGGGTTAGGGAAAAGGATAGAAAACACATCTCGTTAAAGGATTACGGGCCTTACAGATCTTAACTTTTGGCTACATATATGTCACAGGGTTGTAACCACCCCAAACAATTTGTCACATTAAAGTTGAAATCTAGTGTGTGAGCCTTGAGTTCCTTCTCATTCAGCGCATAGGTACCCTCTACCTAATGTGATCTGTGTGTCAACTTGGCTTCCCCCAGTACCTTGGTTTCTGTGCGTCGCGTGGTGCCGTCGTCGGAGGTGACAACGGACACGTGGGAGGTGGGCGTGCCAGGGTCCTCCTCGATGGTGACCGTCTCCTCCACCATCTCCTGGGGCTCCTGCATCATGGCCAGAGACGTCTGGTTACTGGGGCTCTGCTCCTGGAGAGAGACAAGGAGAAATGGTTAGAGATTGGAGGAGAGGACACCAAAACCTTTTATTTAAGGAGATCGGTGTGCTGACCACCTTACGCATGCTTTATTATTTGACAGCACAGTCTGAAATGAGGTTGGGAGATACACATAGAGGGACAGATAGATGAGAAGGGCTGAGACTGGATATGTAACCCCATCACCAGGGGTATATGTAACCCCGTCACCCTACTGTATGTGGTCTGCAGCTGAACTTACACACACCCTACAAGGTCTGAGGCTGCACTTCATACGCAGTTACAATATATTCTCATCATCATACCACCCTGCATCCCACTGCTGGCCTTGCTTCTGAAGCTAAGCAGGGTTGGTCCTGGTCAGTCCCTGGATGGGAGACCAGATGCTGCTGGAAGTGGTGTTGGAGGGCCAGTAGGAGGCACCCTTTCCTCTGGTTAAAAAAAATATCTAAATTCCCAAGGGCAGTGATTCGGGACATTGCCCTCTGTAGGGTGCTGGGATGTTAAACGGGTGTCCTGACTCTCTGTGGTCACTAAAGATCTCATGGCACTTATCGTAAGAGTAGGGGTGTTAACCCTGGTGTCCTGGCTAAATTCCTAATCTGGCCCTCATACCATCATGGCCACCTAATCATCCCCAGTTCACAATTGGTTCATTCATCCCCTGTAACTATTTCCCAGGATGTGGCTGTAAATGAGAATGTGTTTGTAACTATCAGACTATGATGTGGCAGAGTGATCTATTTGGTCAGAAGTGCCCATAACACAGTGGTAGTCTAGGCCTGACAGTTAAGGCAGAGGCTCTCTCAAGGACACTAAAGCCTAGACGGCTATCAGGCATATTGTATTTTATTCATATTTCAGTCAGCCATTTATTGATGAATAGTGTGTTTGTGGGCTGAAGATGGTGCTTTACCTAACCATCTCTGTGTGTGTGTGTGTGTGTGTGTGTGTGTGTGTGTGTGTGTGAATGAGTGTGTGTGAATGAGTATTCCATGCAGACGGAAGCTCTGATTAAAGGGAAGCACCTTCAATCTGTACTTCCCTGTCCTGTCCTGTGTGCTTAAAGCACTTCCTCCATGAGGTAATCTACTACTGTAACAACACCCTGCATGCCCATCTCTCCTGGCTCAAAGTAAAGGAGAGATTGACTGCATCACTACTGGTCTTTGTGAGAGGTAAGACATGTTGAATGCACAGAAATGTCTGTTCAAACGACTAGCACATAGCTCAGACACCCCTACATTCACTACAAGACATGCCACCAGAGGTCTCTGTTTGAACTACTAGCACACAGCTCAGACACCCCTACATTCCCTACAAGACATGCCACCAGAGGTCTCTGTTTGAACGACTAGCACACAGCTCAGACACCCCTACATTCACTACAAGACATGCCACCAGAGGTCTCTGTTTGAACTACTAGCACACAGCTCAGACACCCCTACATTCCCTACAAGACATGCCACCAGAGGTCTCTGTTTGAACTACTAGCACACAGCTCAGACACCCCTACATTCACTACAAGACATGCCACCAGAGGTCTCTGTTTAAACGACTAGCACACAGCTCAGACACCCCTACATTCCCTACAAGACATGCCACCAGAGGTCTCTGTTTGAACTACTAGCACACAGCTCAGACACCCCTACATTCACTACAAGACATGCCACCAGAGGTCTCTGTTTGAACTACTAGCACACAGCTCAGACACCCCTACATTCCCTACAAGACATGCCACCAGAGGTCTCTGTTTGAACTACTAGCACACAGCTCAGACACCCCTACATTCACTACAAGACATGCCACCAGAGCTGTCTGTTTAAACGACTAGCACACAGCTCAGACACCCCTACATTCACTACAAGACATGCCACCAGAGGTCTCTGTTTGAACTACTAGCACACAGCTCAGACACCCCTACATTCACTACAAGACATGCCACCAGAGGTCTCTGTTTGAACTACTAGCACACAGCTCAGACACCCCTACATTCACTACAAGACATGCCACCAGAGGTCTCTGTTTAAACGACTAGCACACAGCTCAGACACCCCTACATTCACTACAAGACATGCCACCAGAGGTCTCAGTCAGAACAGACTGTAGGAAACGCACAGTACTACATGGAACTTTATTCTACCACAGGTAACTCAAGCAAGCAGTAAAATCAGGTTAAAAAACAGGTAAAACTACAACTTATGGAACAACTTGTGAAGACTGTGAAGAGACACACAAAGGCATACACACACACGCACACGCTCGCACGCACAATCGCACACACGTGGTATTACAAATGTTGCATTATACAGTCGTGGCCAAAAGTTTTGAGAATGACACAAATATTAATTTCCACAAAGTTTGCTGCTTCAGTGTCTTTAGATATTTTTGTCAGATGTTACTATGGAATACTGAAGTATAATTACAAGCATTTCATAAGTGTCAAAGGCTTTTATTGACAATTACATGAAGTTGATGCAAAGAGTCAATATTTGCAGTCTTTTTCAAGACCTCTGCAATCCGCCCTGGCATGCTGTCAATTAACTTCTGGGCCACATCCTGACTGATGGCAGCCCATTCTTGCATAATCAATGCTTGGAGTTTGTCAGAATTTGTGGGTTTTTGTTTGTCCACCCACCTCTTGAGGATTGACCACAAGTTCTCAATGGGATTAAGGTCTGGGGAGTTTCCTGGCCATGGACCCAAAATATCGATGTTTTGTTCACCGAGCCACTTAGTTATCACTTTTGCCTTATGGCAAGGTGCTCCATCATGCTGGAAAAGGCATTGTTCGTCACCAAACTGTTCCTGGATGGTTGGGAGAAGTTGCTCTCGGAGGATGTGTTGGTACCATTCTTTATTCATGGCTGTGTTCTTAGGCAAAATTGTGAATGAGCCCACTCCCTTGGCTGAGAAGAAACCCCACACATGAATGGTCTCAGGATGCTTTACTGTTGGCATGACACAGGACTGATAGTAGCGCTCACCTTGTCTTCTCCGGACAAGCTTTTTTCTGGATGCCCCAAACAATCGGAAAGGGGATTCATCAGAGACAATGACTTTACCCCAGTCCTCAGCAGTCCAATCCCTGTACCTTTTGCAGAATATCAGCCTGTCCCTGATGTTTTTCCTGGAAAGAAGTGGTTTCTTTGCTGCCCTTCTTGATACCAGGCCATCATGCAAAAGTCTTCGCCTCACACCTGCCTGCTGCCATTCCTGAGCAAGCTCTGTACTGGTGGTGCCCCGATCCCGCAGCTGAATCAACTTTAGGAGACGGTCCTGTCGCTTGCTGGACTTTCTTGGGCGCCCTGAAGCCTTCTTCACAACAATTGAACCGCTCTCCTTGAAGTTCTTGATGATACGATAAATGGTTGATTTAGGTGCAATCTTACTGGCAGCAATATCCTTGCCTGTGAAGCCCTTTTTGTGCAAAGCAATGATGACGGCATGTGTTTCCTTGCAGGTAACCATGGTTGACAGAGGAAGAACAATGATTCCAAGCACCACCCTCCTTTTGAAGCTTCCAGTCTGTTATTCGAACTCAATCAGCATGACATAGTGATCTCCAGCCTTGTCCTCGTCAACACTCACACCTGTGTTAACGAGAGAATCACTGACATGATGCTAGCTGGTCCTTTTGTGGCTGGGCTGAAATGCAGTGGGAATGTTTTGGGGGGATTCAGTTAATTTGCATGGCAAATAGGGACTTTGCAATTAATTGCAATTCATCTGATCACTCTTCATAACATTCTGGAGTATATGCAAATTGCCATCATACAAACTGTGGCAGCAGACTTTGTGAAAATGTATATTTGTGTCATTCTCAAAACTCATGTAGATACACTACATGAGCAAAAGTATGTGGACACCTGCTCGTCAAACATTTCATTCCCTTCACTGGAACTAAGGGGCCTAGCCCGAGCCATGAAAAACAGCCCAAGACCATTATTCCTCCTACGCCAAACTTTACAGTCCGTCGGACTGACAGATGGTGGAGCATGATTCATTACTCCAGAGAACACGTTTCCACTGCTCAAAGTCCAATCATTACACAACTCCAGCCGACGCTTTTAATGCATGGTGATCTTAGGCTTGTGTGCGGCTGCTCGAGCACGGAAACCCATTTCATGAAGCTCCCAACGAACAGTTATTGTGCTGACGTTGCTTTCAGAGGCAGTTTGGAACTCAGGAGTGAGTATAGCAACTGAGGACAGACAATTTATTTTACTTCAGCGGTCCCGTACTGTGAGCTTGTGAGGCCTACCACTTCGCGGCTGAGCCGCTGTTGCTCCTAGACGTTTCCACATCACAATAACAGCTCTTACAGTTGACCGGGGCAGCTCTAGCAGGGCAGAAATTTGACAAACTGACTTGTTGAAAGGTAGCATCCCATGACGGTGCCACGCTGAAAGTCACTGAGCTCTTCAGTAAGGCCGTTCTACTGCCAGTGTTTGTCTATGGAGATTGCATGGCTGTTTGCTCGATTTGAAGTAATTGCCTTAATCTTGTTTGGACCCCATGAAGAGTGGGAATCCTTAATAAATACAAATACCCTAGTTCCATATTTAAAGAAAACTAACGTCAACTAATTCCTGTACACCCTCGTAATGTGGAAAACAGGAAGGAAGCCATTTTCAGGCAATCATTGAAAACCAAAACAAGGTAAAGAAAGGAGCGGGAGAGAGATGTACAGTGAATGCTGGGCAGTGCCACTAAGCTAAGGAGAGAGGGAGAGGGTGGAGTAGAGAGAGAGGAAAAAATGGGAAAGGGCAAAGGGAGATACCTAGTCAGTTGTCCAACTGAATGTATTCAACTGAAATGTGTCTTCCGCATTCAACCCAACCCCTCTGAATCAGAAAAGTGCGAGAAACTAAGAGTGAGAGATGAGTTGTGGTGTGGCATGTTGTGGCGTGGTGCGTTTAGCAGAGCAGAGAGGAGGGAGGGCTGGGTGAGACAAGCAAGAAGTTGATGATGCCAGAGGGACGTTTTGTTTTCTGTCAGTCTTTGAAGGTGCTAACGAGTGGGCAGTTCTTCATTGATTAGCCAAGCAGTATTAGCTAGCTGTTGCCTGTGCAGAGCCGGGGCTGCAATAACCCTCTGCCTCACAGAGACCTGATTGATCTGCTGGCCGTCTGTCTTGCTGATCAGTCAGAAGAATCAGCTTTCATGTTGGGAGTCTTTTCCTCCGTAATCCTCTAATCCCACGGGCTGGGCTGTTCGGTGTTTGTATGTGTGCAGGTGGGGTAACTACTGGCACTCGGCCCTTCTGGTCATCCATACACCCTTTCCAGGGACAAAGTCAAACACAGTTTCTCCTCTAGGCGTCACAGCAGTAGAGTCAAATAGTGGATGTAAATTGTGTGTTGTCATTTACCTCAGCTCTCCATTATTGGGTCTAATGACTGGTAAGAGTATCTGATGTATACAGAGAGAGACCCTGTCATAGTCAACTGTTGTGTGAAATTTGAAAAAGCGAATAACCTTTGGTTAATCACTAAAGTAATGTGGGAGGAAAGCTCTCTTTGTAATGGTCCTTAGAACAAAGGAGTGTTTTTTAACCTTTCAACATGATGTAATGCACAGTTGTTCTGTACGATCAAACCAAAAACCTGCTGTGATAAGAATTGCCCTTATCTCAGTGCATGTGTTTGTTTGTGAGCATGTACACACAGTAAAGTATGTCTGACACGGATGATGTGAATATCCCTTCACCTCTGCAGGGCTGCAAGGAGCTCACAAGCTTAGAGGCTGGCTAGAGGACTGCATATGGCACACGAGTGCGTGTGAGCTTGCATGTGTCTGCAAGAGAGAGAGAGAGAGAGTGTGTGTGTGTGTGTGTGTGTGTGTGTGTGTGTGTGTGTGTGTGTGTGTGTGTGTGTGTGTGTGTGTGTGTGTGTGTGTGTGTGTGTGTGTGTGTGTGTGTGTGTGTGTGTGTGTGTGTGTGTGTGTACAGTAAACTCTCAGTCTTGGTTGCTACTCAGCGGACAGGACAGTTCTCCCTGACTGTACTTTAAACAGCCCAACCTTGAACCCCAGAAAAGGCCATCACAACAGGACTATGTAATGAAAGATTGACAAGCGAGCTGCGGCTAGAGCAGAGCTCGTCTGAGGCCCGCTAGCTGACTAACCGGTTGCTTGATCCCAATGTAATGTTGTGTCAGACTCCACTAAAGTCTATCGCTCTCCCTCCCTCCCTCCGTCCTCTCTTTCGTTCCTCTCTCCCACCATCTCTCTCTCTCGCTCTCTCCCTCCTCCTCGCTGTCTCCCTTCCCCCTCGCTCCCCCCATCTCTTTCTCTATCGTCTCGAGTTCAATAAGAAAATGGAGGTGATTGGGGCGAGCGAACTTGGCCTTAAATAAATGATTAAAAGCTGTCTGGATAGACTAGCATGGCTGTCTGGAGGTCCAGGGAGAGAGAGGGGGGGGGGGAGACAGGGGAGACAGGGGAGACAGGGGAGAGATGGGGAGGAGGCAAAGGGAGGAAGTCTGTCATCTAAAGGTGACCTTTCAGAGACAGATAATAAAACATTGGAATGAACACGCACGCATATGCGGATACACACACACACATACACCTCCAAGTGATATGTACTGGTGCCACAATACGCCTCCTATGAACGGAAGCTCATACAGATTTGTAATAAAACAGTATATTAATGTGTACTTGAAAATTATCGGATTACACACGAGGCCCTAAAAATCGTCAAATTCTCCAGCCACCCAAGTCATAGACTGTTCTCTCTGCTACTGTACGACAAGTCTGTAACCAACAGGACCCTGAACAACTTCTAACCCCAAGCAGTGGTATAAAGTACTTCATTAAAAATACTTTAAAGTACTACTTAAGTAGTTTTTTGGGGTATCTTTACTTTACAATTTATATTTTCGACAACTTTTACATCACTACATTCCTAAAGAAAATATTGTACTTTTCACTCCATACATTTTCCCTGACAACCTAGTACTCCTTACATTTTGAACGCTGAGCAGAACAGGAAAATTGTGAAATTCACACACTTATCAAGAGAACACGTGGTCATCCCTACTGCCTATGGTCTGGCGGACTCACTAAACACAAATGCATCTTTTGTAAGTAATGTCGGAGAGTGCTCCTGGCTATCTGTAGTAATGTCTGAGTGTTGGAGTGTGCTCCTGGCTATCTGTAATGATGTCTGAGTGTTGGAGTGTGCTCCTGGCTATCTGTAGTAATGTCTGAGTGTTGGAGTGTGCTCCTGGCTATCTGTAATGATGTCTGAGTGTTGGAGTGTGCTCCTGGCTATCTGTAGTAATGTCTGAGTGTTGGAGTGTGCTCCTGGCTATCTGTAATGATGTCTGAGTGTTGGAGTGTGCCCCTGGCTATCTGTAGTAATGTCTGAGTGTTGGAGTGTGCTCCTGGCTATCTGTAATGATGTCTGAGTGTTGGAGTGTGCCCCTGGCTATCTGTAGTAATGTCTGAGTGTCGGAGTGTGCTCCTGGCTATCTGTAGTAATGTCTGAGTGTTGGAGTGTGCTCCTGGCTATCTGTAATGATGTCTGAGTGTTGGAGTGTGCCCCTGGCTATCTGTAGTAATGTCTGAGTGTCGGAGTGTGCTCCTGGCTATCTGTAGTAATGTCTGAGTGTTGGAGTGTGCTCCTGGCTATCTGTAATGATGTCTGAGTGTTGGAGTGTGCTCCTGGCTATCTGTAGTAATGTCTGAGTGTTGGAGTGTGCTCCTGGCTATCTGTAATGATGTCTGAGTGTTGGAGTGTGCTCCTGGCTATCTGTAGTAATGTCTGAGTGTTGGAGTGTGCTCCTGGCTATCTGTAATGATGTCTGAGTGTTGGAGTGTGACCCTGGCTATCTGTAGTAATGTTGGAGTGTGCTCCTGGCTATCTGTAATGATGTCTGAGTGTTGGAGTGTGACCCTGGCTATCTGTAGTAATGTCTGAGTGTCGGAGTGTGCTCCTGGCTATCTGTAGTAATGTCTGAGTGTTGGAGTGTGCTCCTGGCTATCTGTAATGATGTCTGAGTGTTGGAGTGTGCTCCTGGCTATCTGTAGTAATGTCTGAGTGTTGGAGTGTGCTCCTGGCTATCTGTAATGATGTCTGAGTGTTGGAGTGTGACCCTGGCTATCTGTAGTAATGTTGGAGTGTGCTCCTGGCTATCTGTAATGATGTCTGAGTGTTGGAGTGTGACCCTGGCTATCTGTACATTTTTAAAACAAGAAAATGGTGCCGTCTGCTTTGCTTAATGTAAGAAATTTGAAATTATTTATACTTGTACTCTTGATACTTAAGTATATTTTAGCAATTACATTTACTTTTGAAAGGTTAAGTATATTTGAAACCAAATACTTTTAGACTTTTACTCAAGTAGTATTTTACTGGGTGACTTTCACTTTTACTTGAGTAACCTTATATTAATTTAGCTATACTTTTACCCAAGTATGACAATTGAGTACTTTTTCTACCACTTCCCCCAAGCCATACGACTGCTCAATAGTTAACTGAATAGCTACACTATCTGCATTGACCACACTTTGCACCAAACTCTTTTGACTCATCACATATGCTGCTGCTGCTACTACTGTTCATTATCTATCTATTCTAGTCACTTTACCCCTACTTATATGTACAAATCTACCTCAATGACCTCGTACCCCTGCACATTGACTCGGTACTGGTACTCCCTGTATATAGTCAAGTTGTCATTACTCATTATGTATGTATTCCATGTGTTATTAGCATTTTTTTTCTCTGCATTGTTGGGAAGGGCCCATAAGTAAGTATTTCACTGTTAGTCCACACCTGTTGTTTACAAAGCATGTGACAAATACAATTACATTTTATTTGATATGGAACAAGATCAGAGGTCGAAGGCAATAAGAGCCCTCATGAGCCTCCATATTTATCATAGTTTGCCTGAATCAAATACAAGACCTTGACACGAAGACCTTGGGAGGAACACAAAGTAGTTCAAAAATTATAGTTAGGTCAGCAGATGCCATAAAGAAAGAAACTTCTGAGAAAAGCTTTGGTGGTGTTAAACCACCTTGGAGAGAGAAAGGAAAGGAGAGACTGAAGCGTCAGACAGATAGGGATTTGGCCTCGCGGCAGGTGGAGGATTAGTCAAACCTACACTATATTCATCCTAGTCTGACCGGATCAGACTGACAGTATGGGGCAGAGAGATCTAGGAGTAGGAGACGCTTTAACACAGGACAACTCCTGACACCAGGTGTGTGTGTGTGTGTGTGTGTGTGTGTGTGTGTGTGTGTGTGTGTGTGTGTGTGTGTGTGTGTGTGTGTGTGTGTGTGTGTGTGTGTGTGTGTGTGTGTGTGTGTGTGTGTGTGTGTGTGTGTGTGTGTGTGTGTGTGTGTGTGTGCACGTGTAGCTAGGTGTACCTGTGTGAGTGTCTCCACTCTCATCTTGTGCTAGATTAAAAGCTTTAGTGGGGTTCCAGGTACGGGAAATTAAGGTTAGTCAGTGTTGTTCTGTTGCATTCCTCTCTGTGTAGCGGGTTCTCCCTCCTAACACCTTTCCCTAAGTGTGTGTGTGCGTATGTGTGGGTTAGGCCCACAGTCAGGGTTAAAGACTTCATAGGTTCCTAGTAGACGGCCCTGTGCTCTGCGCTCCACTAATACAGGCCTGTGAAAACTAGCAGGTCTGAGTCACTACCACACAGAATGCTAGTCAGTCAGTCTGCAACACGCACAATGTTCTGGGTCCCGAATGGCACCTTATTCCCTATGTAGTGCACTACTTTTGACCAGGACAAATCGGGCTCTGGTCAAAAGTAGTGCACAATGTATGGATGCAGCACAGTGACACGGTCAAATAACACAGATGAGTCATAACATTACATCATACGACTATGAATGTCTGAATGAATTAATCTAACTTTGTGTACATTCAACAACAATGAGAAACAAAACAGATATGGAATGTGATACTATACAGTATTATATTTCACTGTATTAGATCTTATAGAGACAATAGCTCTCCCATCTCAGGGTCTACATGTCTGTGTTGTTCTGGATGAAACAGGGGAGGAGAGAGGAGGTGAGCCAGGACAAAGGAGGGAGATGAAGAGATACAGTCAATTATCAGCAGCCACAATCTCCATCTATCTCCATCAATCCCAGAGTCATCCATCACACAACTCAATAGGCCATAAGGACTGTCCCTGCTAGAAGATAGTGAAGGAACTAAGGGAGGGCTGCCTCTGTTTAATGCTGCAGTATGAAACTAAAAGTGGAACAATGATCCAAGTAGCTAGGACTGAAACTCTGCACTTCAGTGTCAATCTTCACTCCTGAATTATGTATGAAGTGTTAAGACTGATGCAGAATCCTTGCATTGGCGTTGCAAGAGAAAGAGAACTGAGAAACACTGGGAAACAAAATACATCACCCATGAGAAAAGTCTCAAGTTGTTCTTCTGTATAAACCGCTGTTCAGTATAACACTTCCCTGTTCTAAATATCCAAGGTAAAAGACAAAGATGGATTCCTCCAGTCTTACTCCAATACATCTACTGTACAGTAACCAGGTGTTGAAACCAGTTCAAGAAACAGAACAGAAAACCGTAAAATAACTAAATGATTGAGGAACAGAAACAGAAACGATAACAAAATTGCTCTCTCGTGTTCCGGAACAGAACCATTATTTTAAAAGCATGGGAAACGGTTCATAATGTTGTTTTATGTTCCAAGCATCTTTTTCAGTCCCACAATAAACGCATATGAGAAGCACTCACTCTGTCACTCAGAAACTTCTCCTTCCAGTGTCTGCCTAACAGCTTTTTCTAGACTAGTTAAGGATACTATTAGTTCCCACGTTTCACATTGTATTTATTAACAACAAAAAGGTAACATGTGTTTTGAGTTCTGGTGCCGCTCCACACGAGCTTGTTAGCTATCTCTGGCTGAGGGCGTTGAGCCAATGATCGGACAATCAAAGTTCCTCCATATTAGCCACTCCTCCATAGGTCTCTAGTTAGTATATAATTATGTAATACGGTGAAGTAATAATAGGTATACTATCAATATCCTAAACACACTATAATGCACATCATGATCATGATGCCCAGCGCTTCAAGCCGAGCCTCCTCCATGTCCACCCTTCTGACTCGCTCTCTCCTCACCCATCAAGCATGTAAACAATTAGTTTCCCCAGAGATTATGGAGGAATTTCTTCCTTTAACGTCTCTGGCTTGCCCGCTCCATAGCAAGCTTGTATTAATTTAATGAGATAAATGTAAAAACTATGTCGATTTCACAGGTTAAAAAAGGAACAGAAAGGAACGATATAAACCGGTACTTTTTATTGTGTTTGAATCGGTTTAGAAAAATAGTGATTCTGTTCAGAACGAAACAATCTGAAAATAATTTCTGGCAGTAACAGCTCAGTATGAAGTAGTAAGTATTCACACATTTGCAAGTATCTAATAAAAGAATGAGAGGCCCTGTGGTTTTGGAGTAGCTACTGTACTTCCACTAAATACAGAACTCATTTGATCCCTGGCAGGCTCAGGGTGCCTGTGATGAGTGTTACCTTGCCTCCACAGGACCTAGGTCTCCCTCCCTGCCCCAGTGCAGCGTGGGTAACAGGATTTCAGTCAGGATCTGTGCCAGCAATCATTACATGGCTCTTACACAATTAATCCCCCAGCAAAGACCGCTTGGGTAACCTTGGGTCATGCAATTTCCCATCAGCCCTTCTGTTCTACCGGCTGCCCTCTCGGCACCCCTCCACCAGCTTCGAACAGGGTCACCTGACAAGGGTTTTAGAGGGAACGGATGTGAAACCATGCATTATATTATACTACCCCGACAGTGGCCCGTTACAAAACAATAAAAAAACTGAGTAATGTGATGGAAAAAGCCAGCCATAACAAGGGCTGTTTGTGGAATGGCCTGGAGGTCTGGAGAGTAGGCAGCAGAAGGGGAAGTCAACAGGAGGAGGAGGGGAAGTCAGAGAGGCAGGCTGACAACGTGTGGCAGCGGCCCAACACAGCCCACTCTCCCTGGGCTGAGGGGAGAGGGGGAACAGACTGGCTCACAGCATGGCTCCAGAGCCAAGTCCTCCCAGCCAGGCAAACAGGCCCCGGCTCAGTTATAGACAGGGCAGGGGCAGCCCGGCTGGGTCCTAATTGACTGAAATGATAGGAAGTGGAGGATCAAACAGACGAACAGGATAGGAGACCTTATCTGTGTTGGCTGGACTGGGGCTGACGGAGGGGTCCGCTGCTGGATTGGTGACCTCATATTCTGTTTATATACTGTTGTTACTAACTGTGAATGTATATAACGTTTTCTCGACATAGCTTATCCTAATATACCTACTAATGTACATATAATTTTCCTTCCAAATGATATACTGTCTCTACACACTACATTTAAATATCTGGATTCTGACACAAGCTTACTAATATATCTACTCTGGATTGTAAATTGGACTTGTTCTGTCATTTCTTGATTTCTTGTTTAGATTTTTGATTATTTGTGTATTAATATTGAATCGCGAGACATTCTACTGTACTGTTGGAGCTAGTAACACAAGACATTCTACTGCACTGTTGGAACTAGTAACACAAGACATTCTACTACACTGTTGGAGCTAGTAACACAAGACATTCTACTGTACTGTTGGAGCTAGTAACACAAGACATTCTACTGGCCTGTTGAAGCTAGTAACACAAGACATTCTACTGCACTGTTGGAGCTAGTAACACAAGACATTCTACTGCACTGTTGGAGCTAGTAACACAAGACATTCTACTGTACTGTTGGAGCTAGTAACACAAGACATTCTACTGCACTGTTGGAGCTAGTAACACAATACATTCTACTACACTGTTGGAGCTAGTAACACAATACATTCTACTGTACTGTTGGAGCTAGTAACACAAGACATTCTACTGCACTGTTGGAGCTAGTAACACAAGACATTCTACTGCACTGTTGGAGCTAGTAACACAATACATTCTACTGCACTGTTGGAGCTAGTAACACAAGACATTCTACTGCACTGTTGGAGCTAGTAACACAAGACATTCTACTACACTGTTGGAGCTAGTAACACAAGACATTCTACTACACTGTTGGAGCTAGTAACACAAGACATTCTACTGTACTGGTGGAGCTAGTAACACAATACATTCTACTACACTGTTGGAGCTAGTAACACAATACATTCTACTACACTGTTGGAGCTAATAACACAAGACATTCTACTGTACTGGTGGAGCTAGTAACACAAGACATTCTACTGTACTGTTGGAGCTAGTAACACAAGACATTCTACTGCACTGTTGGAGCTAGTAACACAAGACATTCTACTGCACTGTTGGAGCTAGTAACACAATACATTCTACTACACTGTTGGAGCTAGTAACACAATACATTCTACTGGCCTGTTGAAGCTAGTAACACAATACATTCTACTGCACTGTTGGAGCTAGTAACACAATACATTCTACTGGCCTGTTGAAGCTAGTAACACAATACATTCTACTGGCCTGTTGAAGCTAGTAACACAAGACATTCTACTGCACTGTTGGAGCTAGTAACACAATACATTCTACTGGCCTGTTGAAGCTCGTAACACAAGACATTCTACTGGCCTGTTGAAGCTAGTAACACAAGACATTCTACACCACTGGTGGAGCTAGTGTAACAGTATAACTTTAAACCGTCCCCTCGCCCCGACACGGGCGCGAACCAGGGACCTTCTGCACACATCAACAACGGTCGCCCACGAAGCATCGTTACCCATCGCTCCACAAAGGCCGCGGCCCTTGCAGAGCAAGGGGCAACACTACTTAAGTCTCAGAGCAAGTGACGTAACTGATTGAAATGCTACTAGCGCGTACCCGCTAACTAGCTAGCCATTTCACATCCGTTACACTCACCCCCCTTTCAACCTCCTCCTTTTTCCGCAGCAACCAGTGATCCGGGTCAACAGCATCAATGTAACAGTATAACTTTAGTACGTCCCCTCGCCCCGACACGGGCGCGAACCAGGGACCCTCTGCACACATCAACAACGGTCGCCCACGAAGCATCGTTACCCATCGCTCCACAAAGGCCACGGCCCTTGCAGAGCAAGGGGCAACACTACTTAAGTCTCAGAGCAAGTGACGTAACTGATTGAAATGCTACTAGCGCGTACCCGCTAACTAGCTAGCCATTTCACATCCGTTACACTAGTAACACAATACATTCTACTGTACTGTTGGAGCTAGTAACACAAGACATTCTATTGCACTGTTGGAGCTAGTAACACAAGACATTCTACTGCACTGTTGGAGCTAGTAACACAATACATTCTACTGCACTGTTGGAGCTAGTAACACAAGACATTCTACTGCACTGTTGGAGCTAATAACACAAGACATTCTACTGCACTGTTGGAGCTAGTAACACAAGACATTCTACTGTACTGTTGGAGCTAGTAACACAAGACATTCTACTGCCCTGTTGGAGCTAGTAACACAAGACATTCTACTGCACTGTTGGAGCTAGTAACACAAGACATTCTACTGCACTGTTGGAGCTAGTAACACAATACATTCTACTACACTGTTGGAGCTAGAAACACAAGACATTCTACTGCACTGTTGGAGCTAGTAACACAAGACATTCTACAGGCCTGTTGGAGCTAGTAACACAAGACATTCTACTCCACTGGTGGAGCTAGTAACACAAGACATTCTACAGGCCTGTTGGAGCTAGTAACACAAGACATTCTACTACACTGTTGGAGCTAGTAACACAAGACATTCTACTGTACTGTTGGAGCTAGTAACACAATACATTCTACTGCACTGTTGGAGCTAGTAACACAATACATTCTACTACACTGTTGGAGCTAGTAACACAAGACATTCTACTGCCCTGTTGGAGCTAGTAACACAAGACATTCTACTGCACTGTTGGAGCTAGTAACACAAGACATTCTACTGCACTGTTGGAGCTAGTAACACAATACATTCTACTGCACTGTTGGAGCTAGTAACACAAGACATTCTACTGCACTGTTGGAGCTAGTAAAACAATACATTCTACTACACTGTTGGAGCTAGTAACACAAGACATTCTATTGCACTGTTGGAGCTAGTAACACAAGACATTCTACTGCACTGTTGGAGCTAGTAACACAATACATTCTACTGCACTGTTGGAGCTAGTAACACAAGACATTCTACTGCACTGTTGGAGCTAATAACACAAGACATTCTACTGCACTGTTGGAGCTAGTAACACAAGACATTCTACTGTACTGTTGGAGCTAGTAACACAAGACATTCTACTGCCCTGTTGGAGCTAGTAACACAAGACATTCTACTGCACTGTTGGAGCTAGTAACACAAGACATTCTACTGCACTGTTGGAGCTAGTAACACAATACATTCTACTACACTGTTGGAGCTAGAAACACAAGACATTCTACTGCACTGTTGGAGCTAGTAACACAAGACATTCTACAGGCCTGTTGGAGCTAGTAACACAAGACATTCTACTACGCCTGTTGAAGCTAGTAACACAGACATTCTACTGACCTGGTGGAGACTAGTAAACACAAGACATTCTACGCCACTGTTGGAGGTAGCTAGTAACACAAGACATTCTCAGCACTGTTGGAGCTAGTAACACAAGACATTCTACGCACTGTTGGAGTGTAGACACAATACATTCTACTGACTGTTGGAGCTAGTACACAAACATATCCTGCCTGTGGAGCTAGTACAACAAGACATTCTACTGCACTGTTGGAGCTAGTAACACAAGACATTCTACTTACTGTTGGAGCTAGTAACACAAGACATTCTACTGCCTGTTGGAGCTAGTAACACAAGACATTCTACTGTACTGTTGGAGCTAGTAACACAAGACATTCTACGAACGTGGAGCTAGTAACACAAGACATTCTACTGACTGTTGGAGCTAGTAACACAAGACATTCTAACTGCCACTGTTGGAGCTAGTAACACAAGACATTCTACTGTACTGTTGGAGCTAGAACACAAGACATTCTACTGCACCTGTGGAGATAGTAACACAAGACATTCTACTGCCTGTTGGAGCTAGTAACACAAGACATTCTACACTGTTGGAGATGTACACAAGACATTCTACTGCCTGTTCTAGCTAGTAACACAAGACATTCTACTGTACTGTTGGAGCTGGTAACACAAGACATTCTACAGCCCTGTTGGAGCTAGTAACACAAGACATTCTACTATACTGTTGGAGCTAGTAACACAAGACATTCTACAGCCCTGTTGGAGCTAGTAACACAAGACATTCTACTATACTGTTGGAGCTAGTAACACAAGACATTCTACTGTACTGTTGGAGCTAGTAACACAAGACATTCTACTGCCCTGTTGGAGCTAGTAACACAAGACATTCTACCCTGTTGGAGCTAGTAACACAAGTCATTCTACGCCTGTTGAGCTAGTAACACAAGACATTCTACTGCCTGTTGAGCTAGTAACACAGACATTCTACTGCCCTGTTGGAGCTAGTAACACAAGACATTCTACGCCCTGTGGAGCTAGTAACACAAGACATTCTACTGCACTGTTGGAGCTAGTAACAAAGACATTCTACTGCACTGTTGGAGCTAGTAAAAACAAGACATTCTACTGCCTGTTGGAGCTAAACACAAGACATTCTACTGCACTGTTGGAGCTAGGAACAAGACATTCTACTGTACTGTTGGAGCTAGTAACACAAGACATTCTACTGCACTGTTGGAGCTAGTAACACAAGACGTTCTACTGCCCTGTTGGAGCTAGTAACACAAGACATTCTACTGCTCTGTTGGAGCTAGTAACACAAGACATTCTACTGTACTGTTGGAGCTAGTAACACAAGACATTCTACTGCCCTGTTGGAGCTAGTAACACAAGACATTCTACTTACGTTGGAGCTAGAAACACAAGACATTCTACTGCACTGTGGAGCTAGTAACAAAGACATTCTACTGCCTGTTGGAGCTAGTAACACAAGACATTCTACTGTACTGTGGAGCTAGTAACACAAGACATTCTACTGCCCTGTTGAGCTGTAACACAAGACATTCTACTGCCACTGTTGGAGCTAGTAACACAAGACATTCTACTGCTACTGTTGGAGTAGTAACACAAGACTTCTACTGTACGTGAGCTAGTAACACAAGACATTCTACTGCCTGTTGGAGCTAGTAACACAAGACATTCTACTGCCCTGGTGGAGCTAGTAACAAAGACATTCTACTGCCTGTTGGAGCTAGTAACACAAGACATTTACTGTACTGTTGGAGCTAGTAACACAAGACATTCTACTGCACTGTTGGAGACTAGACACAAGACATTCTACTGTACTGTTGGAGCTAGTAACACAAGACATTCTACTGCACTGTTGGAGCTAGTAACACAAACATTCTACGTACGTTGGAGCTAGTAACACAAGACATTCTAACTGACTGTTGGAGCTAGTAACACAAGACATTCTACGTACTGGTGGAGCTAGTAACACAAACATTCTACAGCCTGTGGAGCTAGTAACACAAGACATTCTACTGTACTGTTGGAGCTAGTAACACAAGACATTCTACTGCCACTGTTGGAGCTAGTAACACAAGACATTCTACTGCCATGTTGGAGCTAGTAACACAAGACATTCTACTGACTGTTGGATAGTAACACAACTTCCTGTACGTTGGAGCTAGTAACACAAGACATTTACTGCCTGTTGGAGCTAGTAACACAATACATTCTACTGCACTGTTGGAGCTAGTACACAAGACATTCTACTGTACTGTGTGAGCTGTAAACACAAGACATTCTACGCACTGTTGGAGCTAGTAACACAAGACATTCTACTTACTGTTGGAGCTAGTAACACAAGACATTCTACGCCCTGTTGGAGCTAGTAAACAGACATTCTACTTACTGTTGGAGCTAGTAACACAAGACATTCTACTGTACTGTGGAGCTAGAACACAAGAAACATCTACTGTACTGTTGGAGCTAGTAACACAAGACATTCTACTGACTGTTGGAGCTAGTAACACAAGACTTCTACTGCTACTGTTGGAGCTAGTAACACAAGACATTCTACTGTACTGTTGGAGCTAGTAACACAAACATTTACTGACTGTTGGAGCTAGTAACACAAGACATTCTACTGCCCTGTTGGAGCTAGTAACACAAGACATTCTACTGCCTGTTGGAGCTAGTAACACAGACATTCTACTGCCTGTTGAGCTAGTAACACAAGACATTCTACTGACTGTTGGAGTAGTAACACAAGACATTCTAGCACTGTTGGAGTAGTAACACAAGACATTCTACTGCACTGTTGGAGCTAGTAACACAAGACATTCACAGCATTGGATTACAACACAACATTCTACTGACTGTTGGAGCTAGTAACACAAAACATTCTACTGCACTGTTGGAGCTAGTACACAAGACATTCTACGGTACTGTTGGAGCATAGTAACACAAGAAATTCTACTGACTGTTGAGCTAGTAACACAAGCATTCTACTGCCTGTTGGAGCTAGTACACAAGACATTCTACTGACTGTGGAGCTAGTAACACAAGACATCTACGATACTGTTGGAGACGTAACACAAGACATTCTACGTACTGTTGGAGCTAGTAACACAGACATCTACTGCCTGTTGGAGCTAGTAACACAAGACATTCTACTGACTGTTGGAGCTGTAACACAAGACATTCTACTGTACTGTTGGAGCTAGTAACACAAGACATTCTACTGCACTGTTGGAGCTAGTAACACAAGACATTCTACTGCTGTTGGAGCTAGTAACACAAGACATTTACTGCCTGTTGGAGCTAGTAACACAAGACATTCTACTGCCCGTTTGGAGCTAGTAACACAAGACATTCTACTGACTTGGAGCTAGTACACAGACATTCTACAGCCCTGTTGGAGCTAGTAACACAAGACATTCTACTGTACTGTTGGAGCTAGTAACACAAGACATTCTACAGCCCTGTTGGAGCTAGTAACACAAGACATTCTACTATACTGTTGGAGCTAGTAACACAAGACATTCTACTACTGTTGGAGCTAGTAACACAAGACATTCTACTGTACTGTTGGAGCTAGTAACACAAGACATCTACGCCTGTGGAGCTAGTAACAAAACATTCTACTGCCACTGTTGGAGCTAGTAACACAAGACATCTTACAGCCCTGTTGGAGCTAGTAACACAAGACATTCTACTGCCCTGTTGGAGCTAGTAACACAAGACATTCTACACCCCTTTGGAGCTAGTAACACAAGTCATTCAGCCCTTTTGGAGCTAGTAACAAAGACATTCTACTGCCCTGTTGGAGCTAGTAACACAAGACATTCTACTGCCACTGTTGGAGCTAGTAACACAAGACATTCTACTGCCCTGTTGGAGCTAGTAACAAGACATTCTACTGCACCTGTTGGAGCTATAACACAAGACTTCTACTGCACTGTTGGAGCTAGTAACACAAACTTCTACTGCACTGTTGGAGCTAGTAACACAAGACATTCTACTGCTACTGTTGGAGCTAGTAACACAAGACATCTACTGTCACTGTTGGAGCTAGTAACACAAGACATTCTACCGCTGTTGGAGCTAGTAACACAAGACATTCTACTGCCCTGTTGGAGCTAGTAACACAAGACACTTCTACTGCCTGTGGAGCTAGTAACACAAGACATTCTACTGACTGTTGGAGCTAGAACAAAGACATTCTACAGCCCTGTTGGAGCTAGTAACACAAGACATTCTAACTGCCACTGTTGGAGCTAGTAACACAGACATTCTACGCCCGTTGGAGCTAGTAACACAAGACATTCTACTACTGTTGGAGCTAGTAACACAAGACTTCTACTGCACTGTTGGAGCTAGTAACACAAGACATTTCTACTGCCACTGTTGGAGCTAGTAACACAAGACATTCACAGCCCTGTTGGAGCTAGTAACACAAGCATTCTACGCACTGTTGGAGCTAGTAACACAAGACATTCTACTGCACTGTTGGCTAGTAACAAGACTTCTACTGCGTGGAGCTAGTAACACCAGACATTCTACGCACTGTTGGAGCTAGTAACACAAGACATTCTACTGCCCTGTTGGAGCTAGTAACACAAGACATTCTACTGCCCTGTTGGAGCTAGTAAACACAAGACATTCTACTGCCCTGTTGGAGCTAGTAACACAAGACATTCTACTGCCCTGTTGGAGCTAGTAACAACATTTCTACTGCACGTTGGAGCTAGTAACACAAGACATTCTACTGCCCTGTTGGAGCTAGTAACACAAGACTTCTACTCACGGTGGAGCTAGTAACACAAGACTTCTACTGCCTGTTGGAGCTAGTAACACAAGACATTCTACTGACTGTTGGAGCTAGTAACACAAGACATTTACTCGCACTGTTGGAGCTAGTAACACAAGACATTCTACTGCACTGTTGGAGCTAGTAACACAAGACATTACTGACCTGTTGGAGCTAGTACACAAAGACACTTCTTACTGACCTGTTGGAGCTAGTAACACAAGAATTCTACTGACTGTTGGAGCTAGTAAACAAGACATTCTACTGCCGTTGAGCTAGTAACACAAGACATTCTACTGCACTGTTGGAGCTAGTAACACAAGACATTCTACTGCACTGTTGGAGCTAGTAACACAAGACATTCTACTGTACTGTGGAGTAGTAACACAAGACATTCTACTGCCTGTTGGAGCTAGAACACAAGACATTCTACTGCCTGTTGGAGCTAGAAACAAGACATTCTACTGCTCTGTTGGAGCTAGTAACACAAGACATTCTACTTCACTGTGGAGCTAGTAACAAAGACATTCTACTAGCCCGTGGAGTAGTAACACAAACACATTCTACTGACTGTTGGAGCTAGTACACAAGACATTCTATGCACTGTTGGAGCTAGTAACACCAGACATTCTACTGACTGGTGGAGCTAGTAACACAAGACATTCTACTGACTGTTGGAGCTAGTAACACAAGACATTCTACTGACTGTTGGAGCTAGTAACACAAGACATTCTACAGCACTGTGGAGCTAGTAACACAAGACATTCTACTGCTACTGTTGGAGCTAGTAACACAAGACATTCTACTGCCTGTTGGAACACAAGACATTCTACTGCACTGTTGGAGCTAGTAACACAAGACATTCTACTGCACTGTTGGAGCTAGTAACACAAGACATTCTACTGCACTGTTGGAGCTAGTAACACAAGACATTCTACTGCACTGTTGGAGCTAGTAACACAAGACATTCTACTGCCCTGTTGGAGCTAGTAACACAAGACATTCTACTGCACTGTTGGAGCTAGTAACACAAGACATTCTACTGCACTGTTGAGCTAGTAACACAAGACATTCTACCGCCTGTTGGAGCTAGTAACACAAGACATTCTACTCCACTGGTGGAGCTAGTAACACAAGACATTCTACTACACTGTTGGAGCTAGTAACACAAGACATTCTACTCCACTGGTGGAGCTAGTAACACAAGACATTCTACTACACTGGTGGAGCTAGTAACACAATACATTCTACTGCACTGTTGGAGCTAGTAACACAATACATTCTGCTGCACTGGTGGAGCTAGTAACACAAGACATTCTACTACACTGGTGGAGCTAGTAACACAAGACATTCTACTGCACTGTTGGAGCTAGTAACACAATACATTCTGCTGCACTGTTGGAGCTAGTAACACAAGACATTCTACTGCACTGTTGGAGCTAGTAACACAAGACATTCTACTGTACTGTTGGAGCTAGTAACACAAGACATTCTACTGCCCTGTTGGAGCTAGTAACACAAGACATTCTACTGCACTGTTGGAGCTAGTAACACAAGACATTCTACTGTACTGTTGGAGCTAGTAACACAAGACATTCTACTGCCCTGTTGGAGCTAGTAACACAAGACATTCTACTGCACTGGTGGAGCTAGTAACACAAGACATTCTACTGCACTGGTGGAGCTAGTAACACAAGACATTCTACTGCACTGTTGGAGCTAGTAACACAAGACATTCTACTACACTGTTGGAGCTAGTAACACAAGACATTCTACTACACTGTTGGAGCTAGTAACACAATACATTCTACTGGCCTGTTGAAGCTAGTAACACAATACATTCTACTGGCCTGTTGAAGCTAGTAACACAAGACATTCTACTGCACTGTTGGAGCTAGTAACACAAGACATTCTACTGCACTGTTGGAGCTAGTAACACAATACATTCTACTACACTGTTGGAGCTAGTAACACAATACATACTACTACACTGTTGGAGCTAGTAACACAAGACATTCTACTGTACTGGTGGAGCTAGTAACACAATACATTCTACTGCACTGTTGGAGCTAGTAACACAAGACATTCTACTGCCCTGTTGGAGCAAGTAACACAAGACATTCTACTGCACTGTTGGAGCAAGTAACACAATACATTCTACTGCACTGTTGGAGCTAGTAACACAAGACATTCTACTGCACTGTTGGAGCTAGTAACACAAGACATTCTACTGCACTGTTGGAGCTAGTAACACAATACATTCTACTACACTGTTGGAGCTAGTAACACAAGACATTCTACTGTACTGGTGGAGCTAGTAACACAATACATTCTACTGCACTGTTGGAGCTAGTAACACAAGACATTCTACTGCCCTGTTGGAGCTAGTAACACAAGACATTCTACTGCACTGTTGGAGCTAGTAACACAATACATTCTACTGCACTGTTGGAGCTAGTAACACAAGACATTCTACTGCACTGTTGGAGCTAGTAACACAAGACATTCTACTCCACTGTTGGAGCTAGTAACACAAGACATTCTACTGCCCTGTTGGAGCTAGTAACACAAGACATTCTACTGCACTGTTGGAGCTAGTAACACAAGACATTCTACTGCACTGTTGGAGCTAGTAACACAAGACATTCTACTACACTGTTGGAGCTAGTAACACAAGACATTCTACTGCACTGTTGGAGCTAGTAACACAAGACATTCTACTCCACTGTTGGAGCTAGTAACACAAGACATTCTACTGCCCTGTTGGAGCTAGTAACACAATACATTCTACTGTACTGTTGGAGCTAGTAACACAAGACATTCTACTGCACTGTTGGAGCTAGTAACACAAGACATTCTACTACACTGTTGGAGCTAGTAACACAAGACATTCTACTACACTGTTGGAGCTAGTAACACAATACATTCTACTGGCCTGTTGAAGCTAGTAACACAATACATTCTACTGGCCTGTTGAAGCTAGTAACACAAGACATTCTACTGCACTGTTGGAGCTAGTAACACAAGACATTCTACTGCACTGTTGGAGCTAGTAACACAATACATTCTACTACACTGTTGGAGCTAGTAACACAATACATTCTACTGTACTGTTGGAGCTTGTAACACAATACATTCTACTGCACTGTTGGAGCTAGTAACACAAGACATTCTACTGCACTGTTGGAGCTAGTAACACAATACATTCTACTGCACTGTTGGAGATAGTAACACAAGACATACTACTGCACTGTTGGAGCTAGTAACACAAGGCATTCTACTGCACTGTTGGAGCTAGTAACACAAGACATTCTACTACACTGTTGGAGCTAATAACACAAGACATTCTACAGGCCTGTTGGAGCTAGTAACCCAAGACATTCTACTGCACTGTTGGAGCTAGTAACACAATACATTCTACTACACTGTTGGAGCTAGTAACACAAGACATTCTACTGTACTGGTGGAGCTAGTAACACAATACATTCTACTACACTGTTGGAGCTAGTAACACAATACATTCTACTGTACTGGTGGAGCTAGTAACACAATACATTCTACTACACTGTTGGAGCTAATAACACAAGACATTCTACTGTACTGGTGGAGCTAGTAACACAAGACATTCTACTGTACTGTTGGAGCTAGTAACACAAGACATTCTACTGCACTGTTGGAGCTAGTAACACAAGACATTCTACTGTACTGGTGGAGCTAGTAACACAAGACATTCTACTGCACTGTTGGAGCTAGTAACACAATACATTCTACTACACTGTTGGAGCTAGTAACACAATACATTCTACTGGCCTGTTGAAGCTAGTAACACAATACATTCTACTGGCCTGTTGGAGCTAGTAACACAATACATTCTACTGGCCTGTTGAAGCTAGTAACACAATACATTCTACTGGCCTGTTGAAGCTAGTAACACAATACATTCTACTGCACTGTTGGAGCTAGTAACACAATACATTCTACTGGCCTGTTGAAGCTAGTAACACAAGACATTCTACTGCACTGTTGGAGCTAGTAACACAATACATTCTACTGGCCTGTTGAAGCTAGTAACACAAGACATTCTACTGGCCTGTTGAAGCTAGTAACACAAGACATTCTACACCACTGGTGGAGCTAGTAACACAATACATTCTACTGTACTGTTGGAGCTAGTAACACAAGACATTCTACTGTACTGTTGGAGCTAGTAACACAAGACATTCTACTGTACTGTTGGAGCTAGTAACACAATACATTCTACTGCACTGTTGGAGCTAGTAACACAAGACATTCTACTGTACTGTTGGAGCTAGTAACACAATACATTCTACTGTACTGGTGGAGCTAGTAACACAATACATTCTACTGCACTGTTGGAGCTAGTAACACAAGACATTCTACTGCACTGTTGGAGCTAGTAACACAAGACATTCTACTGCACTGTTGGAGCTAGTAACACAATACATTCTACTGCACTGTTGGAGCTAGTAACACAAGACATTCTACTGCACTGTTGGAGCTACTAACACAAGACATTCTACTGCACTGTTGGAGCTAGTAACACAATACATTCTACTACACTGTTGGAGCTAGTAACACAAGACATTCTACTGTACTGGTGGAGCTAGTAACACAATACATTCTACTGCACTGTTGGAGCTAGTAACACAAGACATTCTACTGCCCTGTTGGAGCAAGTAACACAAGACATTCTACTGCACTGTTGGAGCAAGTAACACAATACATTCTACTGCACTGTTGGAGCTAGTAACACAAGACATTCTACTGCACTGTTGGAGCTAGTAACACAAGACATTCTACTGCACTGTTGGAGCTAGTAACACAAGACATTCTACTACACTGTTGGAGCTAGTAACACAAGACATTCTACTGTACTGGTGGAGCTAGTAACACAATACATTCTACTGCACTGTTGGAGCTAGTAACACAAGACATTCTACTGCCCTGTTGGAGCTAGTAACACAAGACATTCTACTGCACTGTTGGAGCTAGTAACACAAGACATTCTACTGCACTGTTGGAGCTAGTAACACAATACATTCTACTGCACTGTTGGAGCTAGTAACACAATACATTCTACTACACTGTTGGAGCTAGTAACACAAGACATTCTACTGCACTGTTGGAGCTAGTAACACAAGACATTCTACTGCACTGTTGGAGCTAGTAACACAATACATTCTACTGCACTGTTGGAGCTAGTAACACAATACATTCTACTACACTGTTGGAGCTAGTAACACAAGACATTCTACTGCACTGTTGGAGCTAGTAACACAAGACATTCTACTGCACTGTTGGAGCTAGTAACACAAGACATTCTACTGCACTGTTGGAGCTAGTAACACAAGACATTCTACTGCACTGTTGGAGCTAGTAACACAAGACATTCTACTGCCCTGTTGGAGCTAGTAACACAAGACATTCTACTGCACTGGTGGAGCTAGTAACACAAGACATTCTACTGCACTGGTGGAGCTAGTAACACAAGACATTCTACCGGCCTGTTGGAGCTAGTAACACAAGACATTCTACTCCACTGGTGGAGCTAGTAACACAAGACATTCTACTACACTGTTGGAGCTAGTAACACAAGACATTCTACTCCACTGGTGGAGCTAGTAACACAAGACATTCTACTACACTGGTGGAGCTAGTAACACAATACATTCTACTGCACTGTTGGAGCTAGTAACACAATACATTCTGCTGCACTGGTGGAGCTAGTAACACAAGACATTCTACTACACTGGTGGAGCTAGTAACACAATACATTCTACTGCACTGTTGGAGCTAGTAACACAATACATTCTGCTGCACTGTTGGAGCTAGTAACACAAGACATTCTACTGCACTGTTGGAGCTAGTAACACAAGACATTCTACTGTACTGTTGGAGCTAGTAACACAAGACATTCTACTGCCCTGTTGGAGCTAGTAACACAAGACATTCTACTGCACTGTTGGAGCTAGTAACACAAGACATTCTACTGTACTGTTGGAGCTAGTAACACAAGACATTCTACTGCCCTGTTGGAGCTAGTAACACAAGACATTCTACTGCACTGGTGGAGCTAGTAACACAAGACATTCTACTGCACTGGTGGAGCTAGTAACACAAGACATTCTACCGGCCTGTTGGAGCTAGTAACACAAGACATTCTACTCCACTGGTGGAGCTAGTAACACAAGACATTCTACTACACTGTTGGAGCTAGTAACACAAGACATTCTACTCCACTGGTGGAGCTAGTAACACAAGACATTCTACTACACTGGTGGAGCTAGTAACACAAGACATTCTACTGCACTGTTGGAGCTAGTAACACAAGACATTCTGCTGCACTGGTGGAGCTAGTAACACAATACATTCTACTGCACTGTTGGAGCTAGTAACACAAGACATTCTACTGCACTGTTGGAGCTAGTAACACAAGACATTCTACTGCACTGTTGGAGCTAGTAACACAATACATTCTGCTGCCCTGTTGGAGCTAGTAACACAAGACATTCTACTGCACTGTTGGAGCTGGTAACACAAGACATTCTACTGCACTGTTGGAGCTAGTAACACAAGACATTCTACTACACTGTTGGAGCTAGTAACACAAGACATTCTACTGCACTGTTGGAGCTAGTAACACAAGACATTCTACAGGCCTGTTGGAGCTAGTAACACAAGACATTCTACTCCACTGGTGGAGCTAGTAACACAAGACATTCTACAGGCCTGTTGGAGCTAGTAACACAAGACATTCTACTCCACTGGTGGAGCTAGTAACACAAGACATTCTACTACACTCGTGGAGCTAGTAACACAAGACATTCTACTGCACTGTTGGAGCTAGTAACACAAGACATTCTACTGCACTGTTGGAGCTAGTAACACAAGACATTCTACTGCACTGTTGGAGCAAGTAACACAAGACATTCTACTGCACTGTTGGAGCTAGTAACACAAGACATTCTACTGTACTGGTGGAGCTAGTAACACAAGACATTCTACAGGCCTGTTGGAGCTAGTAACACAAGACATTCTACTCCACTGGTGGAGCTAGTAACACAAGACATTCTACTGCACTGTTGGAGCTAGTAACACAAGACATTCTACTGCACTGTTGGAGCTAGTAACACAAGACATTCTACTGCACTGTTGGAGCTAGTAACACAAGACATTCTACTGCACTGTTGGAGCTAGTAACACAAGACATTCTACTGCACTGTTGGAGCTAGTAACACAAGACATTCTGCTGCACTGTTGGAGCTAGTAACACAAGACATTCTACTGCACTGTTGGAGCTAGTAACACAATACATTCTACTGCACTGTTGGAGCTAGTAACACAAGACATTCTACAGGCCTGTTGGAGCTAGTAACACAAGACATTCTACAGGCCTGTTGGAGCTAGTAACACAAGACATTCTACTACACTGGTGGAGCTAGTAACACAAGACATTCTACTGCACTGTTGGAGCTAGTAACACAAGACATTCTACTGCACTGTTGGAGCTAGTAACACAAGACATTCTACTGCACTGTTGGAGCTAGTAACACAAGACATTCTACTGCACTGTTGGAGCTAGTAACACAAGACATTCTACTGCACTGTTGGAGCTAGTAACACAAGACATTCTACTCCACTGTTGGAGCTAGTAACACAAGACATTCTACTGCCCTGTTGGAGCTAGTAACACAAGACATTCTACTGCACTGTTGGAGCTAGTAACAAGACATTCTACTGCACTGTTGGAGCTAGTAACACAAGACATTCTACTGCACTGTTGGAGCTAGTAACACAAGACATTCTACAGGCCTGTTGGAGCTAGTAACACAAGACATTCTACTCCACTGGTGGAGCTAGTAACACAAGACATTCTACTACACTGTTGGAGCTAGTAACACAAGACATTCTACTCCACTGGTGGAGCTAGTAACACAAGACATTCTACTACACTGGTGGAGCTAGTAACACAAGACATTCTACTGCACTGTTGGAGCTAGTAACACAAGACATTCTGCTGCACTGTTGGAGCTAGTAACACAAGACATTCTACTGTACTGGTGGAGCTAGTAACACAAGACATTCTACTCCACTGGTGGAGCTAGTAACACAAGACATTCTACTACACTGGTGGAGCTAGTAACACAAGACATTCTACTGCACTGTTGGAGCTAGTAACACAAGACATTCTACTGCACTGTTGGAGCTAGTAACACAAGACATTCTACTGCACTGTTGGAGCTAGTAACACAAGACATTCTACTGCACTGTTGGAGCTCGTAACACAAGACATTCTACTCCACTGGTGGAGCTAGTAACACAAGCATTTCACTGCGCCTGCTATAACACTTGAAAATATGTGTAAGGGACAAACCTTGATTTGACTAAACTGGGAGTGGAGACAAACACACTCAGCCCAGTAGAGTGACTGGGACATGAGGTATCATATACATTCAGAGATACACACACACACACACGGCATGAGGTAACACACACACACACACTCATGCCCGCCCCTACAGGGGAGAAGACCAAAGCCCTGACGATGCATCCGGTCTTGATGGGACTTTAATCTGTCCTCCTCTGGTGAGTGATCCTGAGCCAAATCTCTCATTCGCTCTTCCCCCCCTTCCCCCTCTCATCTCACGCATGGCCTCCTCGTTTCACAGGCCTGCCCTGCGTCACTCCTCTCCCCTTCCCCAACCCCGCCCCCCTTTTTTAAACCTTTTTTTTACCGCTTCCCAGAAGCCCCTCCACCACTGCCATCAACATCCTCGCCAATGCTTTTGTTCTTTTGTGCTAAAGACCTGACAGAGTGAGTCTGGATAAAACTTGGTTGACTGAACGTGTTGATGGGCTGGCCGATAGATACAGAGGCCACCTCTGACTTTCAACAAGTGTTGAGTCTAATTTAAAAACCTATCTGGAACACTGAGGTCTGTCTGGTGGCCTCACAACAGGAGATCACAGTCACTTTCCCCCACTGTGATGGAACTAGATAACTAACTACTAATGGAAACTCAACCCAACCCATAGCAATGTCTGATATGACCTTAATGTCTGCAGGGCTGATGTTCATTCATTGGCTGAGAAAAAACGGTCACCCTTCACAAGCATTCCTCACACTTCATGACTTGGTGCTGGGATGCAATCAGCATTGACAGTTCTCACTGCATATTCTCTCAAACACAGACAGGCTAACCAACATGAGGATGAATCATTTCTATAAAGCTGCAGATTTCACAGAACATATTGGAGAGGAGAAGAGAGGAGATGGGGGGAGTGGAGAGGAAAGAAGATTAAAAAAAGAGGAGAAAGATAAGAAGTCCAACTCTAGCCGTGGTATGACATGAAGGCAGTAGCAGTAAAACAACAGGCCCAGGCCTTCTGGGAGGGGTCACTGCTCGTGATGGGATTGTTTGATTGGCTAGGGGGCGTGACGCGGCGGAGAGACACAGGAGGAATTCACCCTCCTCTGGAGACAGAGATTAGCGGTAGAAGGGAATAGATGGAGGATGGCGGGGGGTTGTGGGTGTGATGATGGCGTAACTTTCGGCCTGTAGCGAGGGGGAAAGAGAGGGACTGTTGCCAGAAGCTCAGTTCATGTGAGGTCTGTGTGAGCTCTGAAGGGATGGAGAGGGACATATGTTCTACTTCCAGGTAGCTAGTAATGCTACGAGGCCAAGCCAGCACGCCGCTCATTGTCCGGCTGCCGCGGGATATCTCAATACATGGAATTTACAGACAAGAGACTAGGAAAAGAGGGAAGGAGCCCTACTCCCCCTATCCCCTGTGTGAGATGGAAACAGACAGTCAGGCAGATACAGTGGAGATCTCATAACAGGTCCCCCTCCTCCCCCTAACCCCCTGTGTGAGATGGAAACAGACAGTCAGGCAGATACAGTGGAGATCTCATAACAGGTCCCCCTCCTCCCCCTAACCCCCTGTGTGAGATGGAAACAGACAGTCAGGCAGATACAGTGGAGATCTCATAACAGGTCCCCCTCCTCCCCCTAACCCCCTGTGTGAGATGGAAACAGACAGTCAGGCAGATACAGTGGAGATCTCATAACAGGTCCCCCTCCTCCCCCTAACCCCCTGTGTGAGATGAAAACATTATTCTTGCAGGCAGATACAGTGGAGAGCTCATAACAGCCCCCCCCCCCCCCCCCCTATTTCCACAGATACTGTATCTAATGTCCCCAGAGAGACATGCTCCTTTACAAAGCGCAGAGATGTCAGCATAACGCCACCATATTCCTCCAGTCAATCACAGACAAGGCATAACACAACGGCCACGCAGTACATCAAGATAACGGCCGCTGCGTTTCAAATATGAACTCAGACTGATGCAGCCGGCCCCCGACCAACTTTTTACGGCTTGCGTGTAAACAGCCCCCGTAAAGACCCAGCCGTACAATCAAGCACACACACAGACAGACCTAGCCCCAGCCCCCACCGTACACATATAGTATATAGTTGTTTGGCGTCAATAATTATAACCAGGCTAGGCCCAGGGCTCTCCGTCAGAGAGCCAACCTTCAACTCAGTATACATGTACAGTTGAAGTCGGAAGTTTACATACACTTAGGTTGGAGTCATTAAAACTTGTTTTTCAACCACTACACACATTTCTTGTTAACAAACTATAGTTTTGGCAAGTCGGTTAGGACATCTACTTTGTGCATGACACAAGTCATTTTCCCAACAATTGTTTACAGACAGATTATTTCACTTATAATTCACTGTATCACAATTCCAGTGGGTCAGAAGTTTACATACACTAAGTTGACCTGTGCATTTAAACAACTTGGAAAATTCCAGAAAATGATGACATGGCTTTAGAAGCTCCTGTTAGGCTAATTTACATAATTTGAGTCAATTGGAGGTGTACCTGTGGATGTATTTTAAGGCCTACCTTCAAACTCAGTGCCTCTTTGCTTGACATCATGAGAAAATCTAAAGAAATCAGCCAATACCTCAGAAAAAAAATTATAGACCTCCGCAAGTCTTGTTCATCCTTGGGAGCAATTTACAAACGCCTGAAGGTACCACATTCATCTGTACAAACAATAGTACGCAAGTATAAACACCATGGGACCACGCAGCCGTCATACCGCTCAGGAAGGAGACGCGTTCTGTCTCCAAGAGATGAACGTACTTTGAACGCAAATCAATCCCAGAAAAACAGCAAAGGACCTTGTGAAGATGCTGGAGGAAACAAGGTAAAAAAGTATCTATATCCACAGTAAAACGAGTCCTATATCGACATAACCTGAAAAGCTGCTCAGCAAAAAAGAAGCCACTGCTCCAAAACCGCCATTAAAAATTCAGACTACGGTTTGCAACCGCACATGGGGACAAAAATCATACTTTTTGGAGAAATGTCCTCTGGTCTGATGAAACAAAAATAGAACTGTTTGGCCATAATGACCATTGTTATGTTTGGAGTAAAAAGGGGGAGGCTTGCAAGCCGAAGAACACCATCCCAACCGTGAAGCAAGGGGGTGGCAGCATCATGTTGTGGGGGTGCTTTGCTGTAGGAGAGACGGGTGCACTTCACAAAATAGATGGCATCACAAGGAAGGAAAATTATATGGATATATTGAAGCAACATCTCAAGACATCAGTCAGGAAGTGAAAGCTTGGTCGCAAATGGGTCTTCCAAATGGACAATGATCCCAAGCATACCAAAGTTGTTTCAAAATGGCTTAAGGACAACAAAGTCAAGGTATTGGAGTGGCCATCACAAAGCCCTGACCTAAATCCTATAGAAAATGTGTTGGCAGAACTGAAAAAGCGTGTGCGAGCAAGGAGGCCTACAAACCTGACTCAGTTACACCAGCTCTGTCAGGAGGAATGGGCCAAAATTTCCCCAACTTATTGTGGGAAGCTTGTGGAAGGCTACCCAAACCGTTTGACCAAAGTTAAACAATTTAAAGGCAATGTTACCAAATACTAATTGAGTATATGTAAACTTCTGACCCACTGGGAATGTGATGAAAGAAATAAAAGCTGAAATAAATCACTCTCTACTATTATTCTGACATTTCACATTCGTAAAATAAAGTGGTGATCCTAACTGACCTAAGACAGGGAATTTTTACTGGGATTAATTGTCAGGAATTGTGAAAAACTGAATTTAAATGTATTTGGCTAAGGTGTATGTAAACTTCCGACTTCAACTGTATATCTGTGTCTCATAACCTATTGAGCTACATGGATAAATCTATCAGGACCTTGTGCTTCGGCCCAGACACTTATTTATTTATTCTCTCTCTCTCTCTCTCTCTCTGGTTGTCACGGCCGTCGAAAGAAGTGGACCAAAGTGCAGCGTGGTGAGCGTACATTTTCCTTTTATTTAAAATGTCGCCAACAAAACAACAAACGAAGAAAAAACCGTGAAGCTTACATGGCTATAGTGCCACTAACAAAAGTCAACTATCCACAATCACAGGTGGGAAAAAGGGCTGCCTAAGTATGATTCTCAATCAGAGACAACGATAGACAGCTGTCCCTGATTGAGAACCATACCCGGCCAAAACATAGAAACACAAAATCATAGAAATAAAGGACATAGAATGCCCACCCAAATCACACCCTGACCAAACCAAAAATAGACATAAAAAAGTCTCTCTAAGGTCAGGGCGTGACACTGGTGAAGAGCATTTACACTAAAACCAGGTGACTGGAGATACATGTACAACACAGTACACATCTATGTTGCTCTTTTATCGCTCCCTCTATCCAGCCTCCGGGCCCCTTCCTCCCCATCTATCTTAATGGAGAGGGGACATGTCAGATTATTAAGAGAGGGAGAGAGAGACAACGTACAGGCTCAGTGAGCACAGCCTTGCCATTGAGAAGGGTAGACACAGGAAAACCTGGCTCCCTGTCGAGGAAAGGCTGTGCAACCACTGCACAACAGCAGATCCTGAGACAGAGCTGCATTTCCTGACAAAATGTCAAAAATATAAAACAATTAGAGTGTCATTTCCTCAAATTTGAAACCCTTATTCAAGGTTTCAAAGACCTCTCTGATGAGAATAGGCCACCCGTCCTGTTGGGGGAGGACACAGAGAGCTATGGATTGGCAGCGCACTACATTGCTGCCTGCCATAAGATGAGGAATAGTGTCTGACAGACCAATCAACCTGCACATGTCCTCTACTGTATGCTTATTGTTATTGTTCAATGTATGGTTGTTTTGACCCTTGGTTATTTTTGTTACTGTTGTCCCGTTGACAATTTTGATTCTACTTATTTTAATATTGTAAATATTCAAAGAAAGCTTTGACAATATGTACATTGTTACATCATGTCAATAAAGCAAATTGAATTGACAGAGAGAGAGAGGGAGAGGGAGAGAGAGAGAGCGAGAGAAAGACAGAGACACCAGAATCATTAAAGGTAGTAATTAGGGATGAACGATATATCGGTGAACATATGTTCACGATGTCTAGTTTAACGCCCCGATGTGCAAAACCGATGTCAAAGCTGACGTGCATAAGTATATAACGTAGGTACATGACGTAATGACGCCACGTAAAATTTTGCGCTATACGTGCAACACAGCATTCCTAAACTAGACCACAATGTCTGCTGTGTGGAACGAGCAGTCATTTGAAAGAGTAACAAAATTTCAGCAAGACAACTCAAAGGCGAAATCCATTAATGCCAAGATAATGGGAATTCATTGCCCTTGACAATCAACCGTTCTCTGATGTTGGCTTTCACCAACTGGTCGAGCACTCGTACACTCTACTAAGTGCGCTATTTTTCAGATGTTGCCCTACCGGAGTTACACGGTAATAGCGTCACTGCTATTAGATTCACGACATACATACTATGGAGCGTCGTTTGTCAAAAAAGATACAGTAGCACTGTCAAAGCGGTACAAAAAAGTCTGCAAACAAGCAAACACCGGCTACGAACAATGTGTTTACAATACCACGTTGGTAATAAAGCATCATTTGTTCGACTGCAACTTCTGGGGTAGCTAGCTTTAGCTTGGTACCTAGCTAGCACCAATACAACCAGCCTGAAAACAGTGACCAGTCGAATCTTCAGTCATTTTCATTATTCCTAGCAACTTCAGTTCATCAAAATAAATAGCTAGTCAGCAACTTAACCCTGTTGCCCAAAGCTAACGTTATAAGCAGCCAGCTAGCTTCATCTGGCTAGTGAGGCTCCACCGCACCAGGTTATGTGTTGTGAAGCTAGCCACAATAAGGATTGGGCACAATAGTAGAATTTGCGGTTTGCCTTCAAAATAAAAGTATGTAATTGACAGTACTGCAAATGAATACAAATAGTATAATTATGCCATACTTTTATTTTGAAGGATAACCGCAAAGTCCACTATTGTGGCTAATCCTTATTGTGGCTAGCTTCACATAGATGGTCCGACCACCATTAATCAAATAAGAACTGTCTTATAAATGATGGTTATTTTAGATGATGACACCTAGCTATATAGTTATCTAGCTAACTATAGCTACTGAAACAGATGTTGGTGTTATTTGACAGGTCAAATTAAGTTATTTGACTTGTATCTTTTGTGACTCGCAAAGATCCAAACGGCGTTCCATAGAAATCCAGGTTGAGAATGAAACGACTGAACAAATGAACAACACAGCACAGCAAGTAAGTGAAAGAAATAGGTTTTGATTATGTTTTACTGGTAATGGGGACATACGTAAATACCAACAAAATACCTACAGTGGGGAGAACAAGTATTTGATACACTGCCGATTTTGCAGGTTTTTCTACTTACAAACATGTAGAGGTCTGTCATTTTTATCATAGGTACACTTCAACTGTGAGAGACGGAATCTAAAACAAAAATCCAGAAAATCACATTGTATGATTTTTAAGTAATTCATTTGCATTTTATTGCATGACATAAGTATTTAATCACCTACCAACCAGTAAGAATTCCGGCTCTCACAGACCTGTTAGTTTTTCTTTAAGAAGCCCTCCTGTTCTCCACTCATTACCTGTATTAACTGCACCTGTTTGAACTCATTACCTGTATAAAAGACACCTGTCCACACACTCAATCAAACAGACTCCAACCTCTCCACAATGGCCAAGACCAGAGAGCTGTGTAAGGACATCAGGGATAAAATTGTAGACCTGCACACGGCTGGGATGGGCTACAGGACAATAGGCAAGCAGCTTGGTGAGAAGGCAACAACTGTTGGCGCAATTATTAGAAAATGGAAGAAGTTCAAGATGACGGTCAATCACCCTCGGTCTGGGGCTCCATGCAAGATCTCACCTCGTGGGGCATCAATGATCATGAGGAAGGTGAGGGATCAGCCCAGAACTACACGGCAGGACCTGGTCAATGACCTGACGAGAGCTGGGATCACAGTCTCAAAGAAAACCATTAGTAACACACTACGCCGTCATGGATTAAAATCCTGCAGCGCACGCAAGGTCCCCCTGCTCAAGCCAGCGCATGTCCAGGCCTGTCTGAAGTTTGCCAATGACCATCTGGATGATCCAGAGGAGGAATGGGAGAAGGTCATGTGGTCTGATGAGACAAAAATAGAGCTTTTTGGTCTAAACTCCACTCGCCGTGTTTGGAGGAAGAAGAAGGATGAGTACAACCCCAAGAACACCATCCCAACCGTGAAGCATGGAGGTGGAAACATCATTCTTTGGGGATGCTTTTCTGCAAAGGGGACGACTGCACCGTATTGAGGGGAGGATGGATGGGGCCATGTATCGCGAGATCTTGGCCAACAACCTCCTTCCCTCAGTAAGAGCATTGAAGATGGGTCGTGGCTGGGTCTTCCCGAAACACACAGCCAGGGCAACTAAGGAGTGGCTCCGTAAGAAGCATCTCAAGGTCCTGGAGTGGCCTAGCCAGTCTCCAGACCTGAACCCAATAGAAAATCTTTGGAGGGAGCTGAAAGTCCGTATTGCCCAGCGACAGCCCCGAAACCTGAAGGATCTGGAGAAGGTCTGTATGGAGGAGTGGGCCAAAATCCCTGCTGCAGTGTGTGCAAACCTGGTCAAGAACTACAGGAAACGTATGATCTCTGTAATTGCAAACAAAGGTTTCTGTACCAAATATTAAGTTCTGATTTTCTGATGTATCAAATACTTATGTCATGCAATAAAATGCAAATGAATTACTTAAAAATCATACAATGTGATTTTCTGGATTTTTGTTTTAGATTCCGTCTCTCACAGTTGATGCTTTGTAAGTAGGAAAACCTGCAAAATCGGCAGTGTATCAAATACTTGTTCTCCCCACTGTATTTGGTCAGTGTGTGTGTGTGTGTAACCTATATTTAACTAGGCAAGTCAGTTAAGAACAAATTTTTATTTACAAAGCCGGCCCGGACGACGCTGGGCCAATTGTACGCCGCGCTATGGGACTCCCAATCACGGCCGGATGTGATACAGCCTGGATTCGAACCAGGGACTGTAGTGACACCTCTTGCACTGAGATGCAGTGCCTTAGACCGCTGCGTCCATGTGTGTGTGTTAACTATTTAACTGTACTAGAATGCTTAAAAGGCCGCTAAAATTGTAAATATCGGTTATCAGCATAGTTTTTTTGGCAAGGACAATATTGGATATTGGTATTGGCCAAAAATGTAATATTGTGTATCACTAGTAGTAATATATTGTGCCTCAGTGCAGTATCATTCCTTTACACTGTGAGAGATAACTAAGTAGTAGAGCTGTGCGTGACTGGAGCTGGGTTGGTATTGGATCTCTTCTGACAGGATTGTGTAATTACTGTTTTAATTGTTTTAATTACAGATTAATGACACTCAACAAACGGGTTCACTCACTAAAAGGCAAATAAAAGAGGGGAGGTCTACTAGCTTCTTTGAACACTGAGTTTAGTCATTGATCTACAAATACAACAGTAGGGGTCTTTGTGATGGCGTGTGTGTGTGTGTGTGTGTGTGTGTGTGTGTGTGTGTGTGTGTGTGTGTGTGTGTGTGTGTGTGTGTGTGTGTGTGTGTGTGTGTGTGTGTGTGTGTGTGTGAGAGAGAGAGAGAGAGAGAGCCCTTAAAGATCACACTCCAAGCTGAAAGCTCATCATGAATATTTAAACAACCCAGATCAGATTTCCTGCAAGTAGAACTAAATAACCCCCCCCCCCCCCTTTAAAAAATAAATGCCAGGTTTGAAGCCCTGGCTTCTACAAACCTGATTTTTATTCAAAACATACATTTGTAACATCAATTCAAAATATCAAAAACAATGATTTAATATGATGTGCTCAAGCGAGCTGTGAGCATATATCATGAATGCAGAGTAAATCCACTTGGCTGGGGCCAGATTAAAGAGGTGCCTGCCTGGCTGTGAATATGGGTTGCCTTTGACTATTCCCCAACTCAGATGAGCTCCCAGGTCCCCGGGCATTGGGTATGAAAGAGATTTTCCACTGGGTGTGGATATGCAGTTCTCAAAATGTTATTTTCAAAGTCATCCACTATTCATGCTCCGAGTCTGTTGTGTAGCTCTGCAGGTGGCTGGGGTTTGGCTGGGTGAGGGAAGCGGTGGGGAGGGGAGGGAGGAGAGTGTGGTAGGCAGCATTTATGCAGATGAAGTATGGATTATCTCTTCTCTATGAGTCTGAGTGGTTAAGCCCCTGTGCTATAGCTAGGACCGCTCCATTTCACAGTTCTCAGCTCCCTACTCCAACAACGGTCCAGCAGCAGGCCTTTGCATCTGGAGACGAGCCCTCCTCTACTCCCCCTCCGCCGCCCCCCTAGAACCATCTCCGCCTCCCACCGTCTCAGCTACCGCTCTGACCCTGTCCGGACCCTTTCGTCCTGTGCAACAGGAAATGCAGAGGCATGTAGAATCATCAGGCCCCAATAGAGGAACTTGACCTAAAATAACAACAACAAGCTATGAGGAATAATAACTGCCAGGCTCCAGTCAGCTTATTAACAGACAGGTCACTGTGTCTGAAATGGTGCCTTTTTTACTATATAGTGCACCACTTTATAGTAGTCTCATACTGTACCTCTGCTTTAACCATTAGGGCTAACCTCCTCAGGCTCGGACCACTAGAGAGAGAGAGGGGCAGTAGCGAGTTAGCCAAATGATGATTATGTGTAGATTACTTGAACGGATCCAATGTGAAATGCTCGTGTTCGTTTTCCATTGCAAAACGTTTTACTACTTTTTGCTACTTTGTGCCCTAATGTATACACCTCTGTAGTAGAGCAGCCTGCTTTCTGTCCGACAAGTCTCCAAGTGCATCCCAAATGGGCCCTGGTCAAGTGTAGTGCACTACGTAGGGAATAGGGTGCCATTTAGGATGCAAACAGGCTCTCAGCTCTGTGATTAGCGCCCGCGAGGCAGCAGAGACCGAGAGAAACACTAAAGGGCTTATTGTTGTCTCCGTCAGACAGAGACGTCCGGTGTGCTCCGAGGCTAATTACCCAGAATTCCAGGAACAGGCGGCCTTACTAACGGCTGTCACGGCCACCGACTGCTGCCGTTAAGCAGCTGCCAAATCAGTTTAATCTCATCTCAACCTTACGACTATCCAATTGGCCCAAACATGGGTACATTCTACCTTGAACATCTGCTTCCCCGCTAGTGAACAGCTACACCTTATCTGAACTGTGTACTGTTAGGGTATGCCCAGCATGAGATAGGTGATCCTAGATATAATAGACACAGGAGTTACAGAATAACAAACAACCAAAGATATTAATGTCAACGGTGTCTTTATGGCCAGACATTTCCCTCAGCGTACTAAAGTGTGTAAAGTGTTGCAAATGTGAAGTAGACTGCTTTATTGCTTGTACAGCATTATTAGGATTTGGCATGGGTCCCCAATTTGGCATGGGTCCCCAGATCCTCAAAACGTTCTACAGCTGCACCATCGAGAGCATCCTGACCGGTTGCATCACCACCTGGTATGGCAACTGCTCGGGATCTAACCGTAAGGCCCTACCAAGGGTAGTGCGTACGGCCCAGTACATCACTGGGGCCAAGCTTTCTGCCATCCAGGACCTATATACTAGGCGGTGTCAGAGGAAAGACCAAAAATAATTCAAAGACTCCAGTCACACAAGTCATAGACTGTTTTTCTGCTACCTCACGGCAAGCAGTACTAGAGCGCCAAGTCTAGGACCAAAAGGATCCTTAACAGCTTCTACCCCCAAGCCATAAGACTGCTGAACAATTAATCAAATGGCCACCGGATTATTTACATTGACACCCCCCCATTTTTTCCCCCACTGCTGCTACTCGCTGTTTATTATCTATGCATAGTCACTTCACCCCTACCTACAGTCCATGTACAAATTACCTCGACTAACCTGTACCCCCACACATTGACTCTGTACCGGTACCCCCTATATATAGACTCGTTATTGTTATTTTATTGTGTTATTTTTAATTATTTTCTACTTTAGTTTATTTGGTAAATATTTTCTTAACCTGTTTGGGCTGCAGGGGCAGTATTGAGTAGCCAGATAAAAGGTGCCCATTTCAAACGGCCTCGTACTCAATTCTTGCTCGTACAATATGCATATTATTATTACTATTGGATAGAAAACACTCTCTAGTTTCTAAAACCGTTTGAATTATATCTGTGAGTAAAACAGAACTCATTTGGCACAAACTTCCTGACCAGGAAGTGGAAAGTCTGAAATCGAGGCTCTGTTCTACTTCCTGCCTATAAATGGGCATGATACGTATTAGTATACATGCACTTCATACACCTTCCCCTGGATGTCAAGAGGCGGTGAGAGAAGAAATTGAGTGTTTATCTTGGTCTGAAGTGGAATACAAGCTCTTTGTATGACGTGTCACCCATTTCCTGTTTTCTGGAGAGCGCGAGGAGGCACCTGGATTTGCCTTATGAAAAGCTTTCGTTATAGGCGACTAATATCTCCGGCTTTGATTTTATTTGATACATGTGACCATATCATCGTAAAGTATGTTTTTTCAATATAGTTTAATCAGATTATTGAAATTTTTTCGGGAGTTTTGCCGTGTTCCGTTCTCTTCCGTTTGTTGACATGGAGAGATTCGTGCCACTTGGCTAGTGTGCTTGCTAAATCGAGAGGGAAAGAGGCCGTTCTAAATCCAAACAACGATTGGTCTTGACAAAGGACCCCTTGTCCAACATTCTGATGAAAGATCAGCAAAAGTAGGAAACATTTTATGATGCTATTTCATATATCTGTCGTACATGTGAACTAGTCGTCGGCGCCCAGCTTTTGGGTACTCTTTTGGGTACTCTAGCTATACCGAAGCTGGATGTCGTAATGAAGTTATTTTTAGAATTCTAACACAGCGATTTCATTAAGAACTAATGGATCTATCATTTCCTATACAACATGTATTTTTTAGTTATGTTTATGAATAGCTATTTGGTCAGAATATGTGTGTCAGAAAAAGTGTCAGAAAAATATCCGGACGTTGTGGGAAAAAGTAGCTACGATAGCACAATGTATAACCACTGATTTCAGCTCTAAATATGCACATTTTCGAACAAAACATAAGTGTATGTATAACCTGATGTTATAGGACTGTCATCTGATGAAGAATATCAAGGTTAGTCAAAAATTATATATCTTTTACTGGTTTGTTACGATCGCTAACTTTTACTGCTGGGAAATGGCTTGTGTTTTTGGCTATTGTGGTAAGCTAATATAACGCTATATTGTGTTTCGCTGTAAAACACTTAAGAAATCGTAAATATTGGCTGGAATCACAAGATGCCTGTCTTTCATTTGCTGTACACTATGTATTTTTCAGAAATGTTTTATGATGAGTATTTAGGTATTTGGCGTTGGTGTCTGTAATTATTCTGTCTGCTTTCGGTGCAATTTCTGATTGTAGCTGCAATGTAAACTATGATTTATACCTGAAATATGCACATTTTTCGAACAAAACATAGATTTATTGAATAACATGTTATAAGACTGTCATCTGATAAAGTTGTTTCTTGGTTAGTTTGGTTGGCTCTTGGTTAGTTAGGTTGGCTTTGTGCATGCTACCTGTGCTGTGAAAAATGTCTGTCCTTTTTTGTATTTGGTGGTGAGCTAACATAAATATACGTGCTGTTTTCGCTGTAAAACATTTTAAAAATCGGACATGTTGGCTGGATTCACAAGATGTGTACCTTTCATATGCTGTATTGGACTTGTTAATGTGTGAAAGTTAAATATTTAAAAAAAATATCTTTTGAATTTCGCGCCCTGCACTTGAGCTGGCTGTTGTCATATTGTGGGCGGCCTCGGGCTGCAGCCATAAGAAGTTTCTTAACTCTTGTAAGTAAGCATTTCTCGGTAAGGTCTACACTTGTAGTCGGCGCATGTGACAAATAAAGTTTGATTTGATTATGAACAATGAGAATGAGAATCTGGGCATCTGGGCTGTTACTGTGTGGGTGCATCCCAAATGGCACCATATTTCCTATATAGTGCGGGCCCTGGTGAAAAGTAGTGCACTATGTAGGAAATAGGGTGTCATTTGGGATGCAGCCTGTATCTAGATGGGAAGGAAACGCTGAGGAGCTATTCTGCTTTCCTGGTGTCTGACTCTGGAATGCAGCCTAGGCCCCACCCTGGGCTTGGCTTCAGTGGCCTGGTAATCTACATTCAGAAAGGAAGTCAGGGAAACATGTACAGGACTACAATACACAACCCCTTGGGATACAATACACAGCCCAGCTCCAAAGAAAATGTAGCCTAACTGGTGACCTTGTCTGTGTGAAGCTTACATGATCACTTTCAAGAGTCAATGGAGTCCAGTGTTTGCCTTATCTACTGAGGTTATCAGTAGTATCACCTTTAAACGAGCTGCCAGGGCAGACTGGAGTAGCTCTTTGTGTGCAAACGTCCGTTGGGGCCGAGACACATGCTCTGGGCCACACAGGGAGATATAGGGGTCCATTGAGGGGGAGCAGTACACTATCGCCAGCCTTAAAATAGAGTGGAGGGTGTGGGAGCAGAGAGAGCACTGCAGCCAGACTGGCTCTGCTCTGGGGAGATTTGGCAGAGGTGGGGGTGTGCAGTGTTCTCCTTCTCTCACTCTCTCTCTGCAATGAGCTCTGCAGTACTAGAGAGGAGCCCAAAATAACTTCCCCTCCCTCCCCTCTACAATGCTCCTGGATCAGGATACGCACACAGATATCACGCTCAACTGGGGCCAGCTTGGCTCGAAATTAACACCACTAATCCAATGTGTGCAAATCAGACCTGGACCACACTCCCACTCTCTAGTACACACACACGTTACTGTAATGCCAACCATCTTTCTCCTGAGAAACAGACTGCTTTCCCAACCATAACAGCATCTACCATGATAACGAGTGCTGGAGGGTTGGCTCTGATATGAGAACTCACACAATTGAGGTAGAAGAGAAAGGGTTTCTTGGAAACAGAACTCTTTACAGGCCTGAGAGAAGCAGAGACGTTTCCCCCAAAAGCACCCAGTCAGCTTTTCTCACAGAAAGGCAGAAGTTAGAAAAGCACAGTGATGTAACGGAGGGAAAAAGCTACTGTACACACTACACAAAGAACAGAAAAGACTTGTTGTACACTCACACATCCTGTCCTATTGTAGCCTTGGTATTCTCCCTCTTCCTTTATACCGCAGCAGGAATGTGAACAACATAAATAAAGAGGTCCGGTCTGACTTTGCTAGTTCCCCGCAGAGCAGCAAGAAAATTAGGAATCTCAATGGCCTCAGTCATTTGACACTTGACATATTCACTGGGTTAGGGTTATTCCCTGGGTTAGGGTTAGGGTTATTCCCTGGGTTAGGGTTATGATTATTCACTAGGTTAGGGTTATTCCCTGGGTTAGGGTTAGGGTTAGGGTTATTCCCTGGGTTAGTTAGGGTTATGATTATTCACTAGGTTAGGGTTATTCCCTGGGTTAGGGTTAGGGTTATTCACTGGGTTATAGTTGTTCCCTTGGTTAGGGTTATTCACTGGGTTAGGGTTATTCACTGGGTTAGGGTTAGGGTTATTCACTGGGTTATAGTTGTTCCCTTGGTTAGGGTTATTCACTGGGTTAGGGTTATTCACTGGGTTAGGGTTATTCCCTGGGTTAGGGATATTCACTGGGTTAGGGTTAGGGTTATTCACTGGGTTATAGTTGTTCCCTTGGTTAGGGTTATTCACTGGGTTAGGGTTAGGGTTATTCCCTGGGTTAGCGTTATTCACTGGGTTAGGGTTATTCACTGGGTTAGGGTTATTCATTGGGTTCGGGTTATTCATTGGGTTCGGGTTATTCACTGGGTTCGGGTTATTCACTGGGTTAGGGTTATTCACTGGGTTAGGGTTATTCACTGGGTTAGGGTTATTCCCTGGGTTAGGGTTAGGGTTATTCACTGGGTTAGGGTTAGGGTTATTCACTGGGTTAGGGTTATTCCCTGGGTTAGGGTTATTCCCTGGGTTAGGGTTTTTCACTGGGTTAGGGTTAGGGTTATTCCCTGGGTTAGGGATATTCACTGGGTTAGGGTTAGGGTTATTCCCTGGGTTAGGGTTATTCACTGGGTTAGGGATATTCACTGGGTTAGGGTTAGGGTTATTCACTGGGTTAGGGTTATTCCCTGGGTTAGGGTTATTCACTGGGTTAGGGTTATTCACTGGGTTAGGGTTAGGGTTATTGTTATTCACTGGGTTAGGGTTATTCACTGGGTTAGGGTTATTCACTGGGTTAGGGTTAGGGTTATTCACTGGGTTAGGGTTATTCACTGGGTGCTAGTAGACAGAGGAGAAATAGGATATCCCCCCAAACTCCATCATCAGCCATAAGGAGCATATGTAGGTGAGTCCTCTAAAAACCTCCCTGAATCCTCTTTGGAGAGGCAGAACAACCGACCGTTCCTCAGAAGTGCCATGTGGTGGCCATCTTGCCAATCCCCGGCTGCATTGGCACACCATCTGATATGATTATGGAGGCCCAGTGTCTGCCCCTGCTCTGTAATCATGCCTAGGCTGGGTAGACCACGCATGTGACTGAAATGGCAACCTATTCCCTATACACTGGGACGGCAGGTAGCCTAGTGGTTAGAGCGTTGGGCCAGTAACCGAGTCCCCGAGCTGACAAGGTAAAATTCTGTCATTCTGCCCCTGAACAAGGCAGTTAACCCACTGTTCCTAGGCCGTCATTGTAAATAAGAATTTGTTCTTAAATGACTTGCCTAGTTAAATAAAGGTTAAATAAAAAAATAAAAAACACTGAGTGTACAAATATTATGAACTTTCCATGACATAGACTGACCAGGTGAAAGCTATGATCCCTTATTGATGTAACTTGTTAAATCCACTTCAATCAGTGTAGATGAAGGGGAGGAGACAGGTTAAAGAAGGATTGTTAAGCCTTGAGACAATTGAGACATGGATTGTGTATGTGCGCCATTCAGAGGGTGAATGGGCAAGACAAAAGATTTAAGTGCCTTTGAACAAGTTATGGTAGTAGGTGCCAGGCACACCGGTTTGTGTCAAGAACTGCAGCGCTGCTGTGTTTTTCCATGCTCAACAGTTTCCTGTGTGTATCAAGAATGGTCCACCACCCAAAGGACATCCAGCCAACTTGACACAACTATGGGAAGCATTGGAGTCAACATAGGCCAGCATCCCTGTGGAACGCTTTCGACGCCTTGTAGAGTCCATGCCCAGATGAATTGAGGCTGTTCTGCGGGCATCCACAGCAGAGTTAGACCTGATAAGAGCCAAGCTTGTCCTCAGTACTTCAGGAATCTATCCACATGCCCCCTCCCCTCTGAGACACTCTCCTCCCCAGCTTTTACTGCAATTACTCAGAGCATCTCTTCACCCGCAGGCCCCAATCTCCTGAACACCAAACCAACTACCCACACCACCTACCCACCAGACCTGGCCCCAACCACCAGAATAGTACACCACCCACCAGACCCAGTCCCAATCACCTGAACACCACCAACCACCCTCCCACCCACATTGACTGCACAGACCGAGTGCTAATCAAGCCATACCCCTCTGACATAGAAATGCTATCATAGAGCCATCAGTTGTTTCAGTTACATGTTTTAGTTATACTCTCTATATTTCATTAAGCTGAAAGTCTGACTGGAACAAAGAAGGACAAGAGCATCAACATTGCGTGCCAGCAACTGGTTAGCTGGAATGACAGCCATGCCGGCCAGACACTATCGAAATAACAAAATGAGCACTAGCAAATACCAGGAGCAGACTCAATCTTGTTTTTGTATTTCCTGGAATCATTGGGGTTAGTGTTGTTGTTTTTTCTCTCGATCGTTGCAGATTTTTATCTAACCACTAAACTACTCTTGACAGATCGACTGCTTCGGAGTGGAATGGCCCAGCAAGTCATGGGGAATATTTCATATAAAGCCTATTGTTGTCTAACCCACTGGGGCCTCAGTGAAGGGCTCAATTTAGGAGAAAAAACAGGAGTGGAGTCCAAGGGACGGAGACCATTAGTCCACTAGCCTCAGGAACGAGCCAGGCAATATCTCCAACTGATGAAAATATATCTATTTTAGAGACCATGACGGTTGCATTTAAAACGAGAAGAAAATGAATGGTTATGCAAGTGGTCATCAAAGCCACTGGAATGTACTAAAATGGAGAATGTCCTAGAGTCGCCTATGATCCAAAAATAATGTAGTATGATTGCATCCAAATCCCAATCCCCTACGCCATCCTGGAGAAAAAAGACAATGGGTCAATGACCCAGCATTTACTATTTAGACCTAGCTATGCCATGTAACAATATAAAACCAGATTTATAAACTCAGCAAAAACTGAGTTTATTTTCAGCAAACTTAAAATGTGTAAATATTTGTATGAACATAAGATTCAACAACTGAGACATAAACTGAACAAGTTCCATAGACAAGTGACTAACAAAAATGTAATAATGTGTCCCTGAACAAAGGGGGGATCAAATTAAAAGTAACAGTCAGTATCTGGTGTGGCCACCAGCTGCATTAAGTACTACAGTGCATCTCCTCCTCATGGACTACACCAGATTTAACAGTTATTGCGGTGAGATGTTACCCCATTCTTCCACCAAGGCACCTGCAAGTTCCCGGACATTTCTAGCCCTCACCCTCCGATCCAACAGGTCCCAGCCATGCTCAATGGGATTGAAATCCAGGCTCTTCGCTGGCCATGGCAGAACACTGATATTCCTGTCTTGCAGGAAATCATGCACAGAACAAGCAGTATGGCTGGTGGCATTGTCATGCTGGAGGGTCATGTCAGGATGAGCCTGCAGGAAGGGTACCACATGAGGGAGGAGGATGTCTTCCCTGTAACGCACAGTGTTATGATTGCATGCAATGACAACAAGCTCAGTCCGATGATTCTGTGACACAGCCCCCAGACCATGACAGACCCTCCAACTCCAAATTGATCCCGCTCCAGAGTACAGGTCTCGGTATAACGCTCATTCCTTTGACGATAAACGTGAATCCGACCATCACCCCTGGTGAGACAAAACCGCGACTCGTCAGTGAAGAGCACTTTTTGCCAGACCTGTCTGGTCCAGCGATGGTGGGTTTGTGCCCATAGGCAACATTGTTGCCGGTGATGTCTGGTGAGGACCAGCCTTACAACAGGCCTACAGGCCCTCAGTTCAGCCTCTCTCAGCCTATTGCAGACAGTCTGAGCACTGATGGAGGGATTGTGCATTCCTGGTGTAACTTGGACAGTTGTTGTTGCCATCCTGTACCTGTCCCGCAGTTGTGATATCCGGATGTACCAATCCTGTGCAGGTGTTGTTACACGTGGTCTGCCACTGCGAGGACGATCAGCTGTCTGTCCTGTCTCCCTATAGCGCTGTCTTAGGTGTCTCAGAGCACGGACATTGCAATTTATTGCCCTGTCCACATCTGCAGTCCTCATGCCTCCTTGCAGCATGCCTAAGGCACGTTCACGCAGATGAGCAGGGACCCTGGGCATCTTTCTTTTGGTGTTTTTCAGAGAGAGTAGAAAGACCTCTTTAGTGTCCTAAGTTTTCATGACTGTGACCTTATATGCCTACCGTCTGTAAGCTGTTAGTGTCTAAACGACGGTTCCACAGGTGCATGTTCATTAATTGTTTATGGTTCATTGAGCATGGGAAACAGTGTTTAAACCCTTTACAATGAAGATCTGTGAAGTTATTTGGATATTTATGAATTATCTTTGAAAGACAGGGTGCTGAAAAAGGGACGTTGCTTTTTTTTGCTGTGTTTATATAGAGAAAACATTATTAACCCTTAGGTCTAGCATAGCAAATACTTCAATTGTTCAAGAATATTTCACAATACCCGATAATGACAAAGTGAAAAAAAAATTGCAAATGTATTGAAAATGAAATACAGAAATATCTCCTTTACATACACTACATGACCAAAGGTATGTGGACACCCCTTCAAATTAGTTGATTCGGCTATTTCAGCCACACCCGTTGCTGACAGGTGTACAAATTGAGCGCACAGCCTGAAGAGTACTGAAGAGCTCAGTGACTTTCAAAGTGGCACCGTCATAGGATGCCACCTTTACAACAAGTTAGTAAGTCAAATTTCTGCCTCGCTAGAGCTGCTCCAGTCAACTGTAAGTGATGTAATTGTGAAGTGGAAACGTCCAGGAGCAACAATGGCTCAGCCGCGAAGTGGTAGGCCACACAAGCTCATAAAACGGGGCCGCCGAGTGCTGAGGCGTGTAGGGTGTAAAAATAGTCTGTCCTCGTTTGCTACATTCACTACCGAGTTCCAAACTGCCTCTGGAAGCAACGTCAGCACAAGAACTGTTCGTCAGGAGCTGAGCAGCCTAAGATCACCATGCGCAATGCCAAGCGTCGGCTGGAGTGGTGTAAAGCTCACTCTGAAGCAGCGTAAATGTGTTCTCTGAAGTGATGAATCACGCTTCACCATCTGGCAGTCCGACAGACGTATCTGGGTTTGGCGGATGCCAGGAGAACGGTACATGCCCGAAGTGGAGGAGGAATAATGGTCTGGGGCTGTTTTTCATGGTTTGGGCTAGGCCCCTTAGTTCTAGTGAAGGGAAATCTTAACACTACAGCATACAACGACATTCTAGACGATTCTGTGCTTCCAACTTTGTGGCAACAGTTTGGGGAAGGCCATTTCCTGTTTCAGCATGTCAATGCCCCCATGCACAAAGCGAGGTACATACAGAAATGGTCAGTCGAGATTAGTTTGAAGGAACTTGACTGGCCTGCACAGAGTCCTGACCTCAACCCAATCGATGGGATGAATTTGGGATGAATTGGAATGAATTGGATGAATTGGAACGCCAACTGGGCGTTGGGATGAATTGGAATGCCAACTGTGAGCCAAGCCTAATCGCCCAACATCAGTGCCCGACCTCACTAATGCTGTTGTGCTGAATGGAAGCAATGTTCTAACATCTAGTGGATTGCCTTCCCAGAAGAGCGGAGGCTGTTATAGCAGCAAAGGGGGGATCAACTCCATATTAAATGCCCATGATTTTGGAATGAGATGTTCGACGAGCAGGTATCCACGTATTCACACTCCTTTGCTATGACACTTCAAATTGAGCTCAGTGTACGGCGTCTAGGTGTAGCAGGTAAGGCCGAGTCAGGCACAGGACACAGAGATGAGTAATTCACGTAACTTTACTCAAAACAACAAATATTCCAAGAAGGAAAATAATCAAGCTCACAAATACGGACCGACTTATAACGAACAAACACGCACAAAACCATGGGGGAACCAGAGGGTTAAATAAGGAACATATAATTATGGGAATGGAAACCAGGTGTGTACAATGAAGACAAAACAAATGGAAACTGAAAAGTGGATCGGTGGGGGCTAGAAAACTGGTGACGTCGTCCACCGAACGCCGCCCGAACAAGGAGAGGGACCAACTTCGGCGGAAGTCGTGACACTCAGGTGCAATCAATTTTATTTGATTATCCTTGAGATGTCACTATAACTTGATTGGAGTCTGCCATTTAAATTGTTTCAACATGATTTAGAAAGAAACGCACCTGAAGGTCTCACAGTTGACAGTGCATGTCAGGTCAGAAACTATACCATGAAGTCCAAGGAACTGTCTGTAGATCTCTGAGATAGAATTGTGATGAGGCACATATCTGCGGAAGGGTATAAAACAATTTCTAGAGTATTGGAAGTTTCCAAGAGCACAAAAATTGAACTAACCACACTCTGCCTAGAGCTGGCTGTCCGACCAAACTGAGCACCTGGCAAGAGACTCACACCTGTAGTCGCTGCCAAAGGTGATTCTAACATGTATTGACTCAGGGGGTTTTATACTTATCTAATCACGATATATTAGGGTTGTGTTTTTAATGAATTTTTTACAGTTAAAATTGTTCTTCCACTTTTACTATAGAATATTTTGTGTACATCGTTGACAAAAAATTACAATTAAATCCATTTTAATCCCACTTTCTTGTAAAACAACAAAATGTAGAAAAAGTCAAGGAGTGTGAATATCTTCTGAAGGTACTGTATATATATCCATGTCCTCGTTCAGCCACGACTCTGATAAATGTAGGATTTTATATTAGTTCTATTAGTTTTTCCGGTCCCGTTGATAGGATAGTCTTGAACAGAGCTGATCCAGTCTGCCAGTAGAACAGAGGGCAATGGCGGTCTATTTGCTCGCCAACGTAGTCACGTCAGGATGCCGGCTCGCCTGCCTCGCTTTTGCCGCCGCTTCCTCCTTCTAATCCCGGGGATTATAGCCTGGTCCGGAGTAAACAGAACGTCGATAGTTGCCGACTTGTTGAAGTAAACATTTTCGGCCAAATCGAGGTTACGGATCGCTGTTCTGATGTCTAGAAGCTGTTTTTAGTCATAGGAAATGATTTATTAAAAAGATCAGTTTAAAAAAAACACACAAAATAGCCCATAAAACGGCTGCTATTCACTACAGCGCCATCTTCCTCCAAACTATTCCAGTCCCCCCCCTCCAAATTCTTCCAGTCAGCGTCCCACTGATCTGCAGCAAACACTGTGTGCCAAACAAGACCCACTTGGTGCGCTGCAGAAGCACAGGCTGCCATCTTCTATCGAACAAGGCCTACAAATTCCTCCCATGTTGTGGAGATTAGGGAACACTTCAGTGGAATTCCAAGCCACATATGGCTGCAAAGTCCTTACATCTCTCACATTACTGAGAGGCTGCTGCCTGCACGCTGCCAGCAGGTTTATAGTACCTGTTCTAAAGCCAGCATAAAAACACACAGCAATAGAGGAGGACTGGGGGATCCTATTCCAGTGTGCTGTAACAGAGTGAGGAGACTAGCTACCACTGGTTGGGGGGGGTTACAATCCTTTTTCATTGGCATCCTCCTACCACAACCATCCAACAGAAACCTCCAGCCATTCGACTGAGTAAAGAGAAGGAGCACGTCACACGGATCATACATGACTCAAGTATTAGACTACAAACGTAAACGCTGTTCTAGTTTCCCATTCTCTCTATAGACTTGCATGACAGGCCTGGATTATTCTATCAGAAGAAAATATTGTTTCTGAATTGAACCTGAAGAATGAGTACTATGCAGTTCTGAGTGAAAAGTAAAGCTGTGACCACATTCACTAAACATGACTGTAGGTCTATTTGCGCTCTAAGCTCTAGCATAGACGATTGGTATCAGTTACAACACGCTGAGCTATCCTCCTCGGAGTGAGAAACACCATAAAAAAAAAAAGAACTATGTTGACGACAATCCGGCAGCAACGACCAAAAACTACCTCCCCCTGTATCAAACCAGGATTATGTTGTCATAGCCTGGGAAATTAGAACCTGTCGTATCGCATCATCCTGCCGCTATCAGAGAGCCAGGCTGAGGCGGGACACACAAACACACACACACACAGAAAACGCCCAGAAACAGGGTTTGATCTCACAGAGTTGAAAAAGGCATGAGAGAGATGTGTTCATTCACAGCATAGCACCCTCCTGTCAGAGAACCACAGAAGCTCTCGGAGACAAGGCAGAGGATTGTTGCATCATCAAGGCTGTCCTGCTCATTTCAACTACAGAAGATATCATTGCAGCCAGAAAGTCAACCATTGGATGCCTGTCCATTAGATAGACATTCCCAAACACAGCTCTTTGATGGAAGAAACGTGCAACAAAAAAGTGTATTTGCCATCGAGATATGAGATGAGTGAGTGATCTCTGTGCATTCAGACAAGACCATGATTCTACAAAGACATTTCGTAAGTCAATTTCATTATAAATTATGATATGCTTGATCAAGAAGAAAACTACAAAATGATTGATCTGCATGTACTACCTAGTTGCTTTTCCCGATTGCATTTTACTTCTCTGATTCGTAATGAAACACATGCTCCAATGGTAAAGAGCAAGAGAAGATACACAAACAAAAATCCATATATCGAATGAAATCAAAAGTCACAATATAAGCCATATCAAATCCAACCCATGAGACTCACCGTGTCATGCCATGGGAGGTGAGGGTAGAGCTATCCAAGTAGGTGTGCAGCCAGCCAGGTATCCTGATGGTAAAGCCCTGCTCTGGAGGATCCTCCCAGGCTGTGGAACAGCAGCTTCTACACTCAGGGAGAGAATGGGAGCTAGCTAGTTTATACTGGAGCTGTAGCTAGGTGACCCTCTTCAGATCTACAACAAGCTGTCTCTGTACTGCAGTGCTGCCGCTAACACAGCAAGCTTAGCCTGCCCTACAACACACATACTCCCTCACCCACTTCTAGATGTCCACTAATACACACTGGTAGATACCCACACTCAGGTACCGACACACGCACACATACACATTCCATATGTTCCATACAAGCACATAAATTACACAATGCATACACACTCCATACTATACACACCTAACATATTGTATGGAACATTAGAATACACGGCTGTCTACATCCCATCTCTCAGGCTTTGGCTCATCCCTGAAGATGATGTCTGTCGTAGTATTGTAGGGCAGAAGAAAGAAGAGGCATCATCTGCAGTACCCTCCATCTCCACACCTCCACTCTCAGCTGAGGAGGCAAACCTGAACACAGTACACCCCAGTTGACTTTGGGACAAACCCCTGTGATGTGCTCCACACACACATTGGCAGGTAACCCCGTCCTTAAACACCCTCCATCCGTTGCCTTCCAAAACACTTGGGGTGAGAGCACTCCAACAAGTACAGTGCCTCTCAATACAAACTCTAGGCAAAGGGGCTGTGGAATCGAGAATAGAAGAAGGAGCATTGCTAATTAGGTTTACTGGTGTGTCCTGGAGAGAGAATACAGGGGGCATGTTAGACACAGAGAGAGAGAGAGCTTCTATGCTGTGTGGCTCTGGGCTCTGAGCCTGCAGCCTGTATGCTTGTGATTGCACCGAAGGCCCAGCTATAATTTCAGACTGCAGCTTGGGGAGCCCTGGTCCATGTGTGTGTTTGTATGAGCGAGTGCCCATGGTACACCGTCTCACGGGTGTCCAGTGCCTTGTTCTGACCACGGACATATAGCCACACTGTGATTAAGGTCATTTCCACACCACAATATGGTGGGCGGACTATAGCTTTTCTTTGAAAGCTTTCCTTCTAAATTGGTCTGTCTTTTCTCTGGAGTTCTCCTGACCACTTTTGAGGAGTAGTGTAAATAACCCTAAATACATTTGGCTAGTGGTTCTACTTTGGATTTATTGTGAAGCGTGCTTGGGACATTGGTAGAGTAAAACAGTCTGGGAATAACTGTCCACAACAAAATGTGACAGACGAGAAACAAAAACATACACATACAAAGACACACAGAGACACACACATAGAGACACACAGAGACACAGATAGAGACACACAGAGACACATAGAGATACAGAGAGACAAACAGAGACACATAGAGATACAGAGAGATACAGAGAGACACAGAGATACAGAAAGACACATAGAGACACACAGACACAGAGATACAGAGAGACACACATAGACACAGATAGAGACACATAGAGATACAGAGAGACACACAGAGACACAGATAGCGATACAGAGAGACACAGATGCACATACTAAACAGTAGCTCAATATTTCCCATTTTAAAAAATGGGAAATGAATACATGAGCCCACATGACATTAAAGTCTCTCTTTAATGTCTCTAGACAGAGATAGGAAGAGAAAACATCTTCTTGTCATTATAGAGTAGACAGAGTAGACCAGCCAGGACTCTGTGTATCATATGCCCTTCATTAGTGCTAGGAAGGCCATTATCAGCCTGTTAGGCTTTAACATGAGTGACGTGAGAACATGGAGGAAAGAGAGAGACTGAGAGAGAGAGACCCCTCTTCTTCAGTCTCCTGTGACTCCTGGCTGGACGGTTAATGACACTAATACGATGTACAAAGGGGCATTCAAATGTGTTCTATCCTCCTACTCCAGGCTCAGAGACCACCAGCCTCAATTAGCTCCCAATGACCTTTCAGAGATGTGGCGTGTGAGGGGCTGCAGACGAGAGATGATAGAGAGAGAAAAGGCGTGACAAAGAAAGGGAGACTTGATAGAGAGAAGAAGAAAGGAAGGGACAGAGGGAGAGGTGATGGAGGGAGTTTGAATGCTTGGAGTTCAGACTGAGGAATGAGCTCTAGAACACTGAATTCTAGAATGTTAGCTGGCTGCTTGGTGACCCCAAACACTCCCTGCAGGCCCTTAAGGCCACAGTCAGTGGTGGAGGAGTGCGCACACACACCCACACAGCTCACAGACAGGAACAATCCCCCCTCGGCACCAGATGCCCAGGGACAGGGAGGGGACAGGCTCGCTGGGATGAAGAGGGAGTCTTATTGGATTAAAGCATCTCTTAACTGTATTGAAGTATGATGGAAAGAATCTGGGAAACTACAGGAGGTCTGTGTCAACAGGCTTTGTTTGCTTAACTTTGAGAACCTTAGCTGGGTTTATTGCGTGCAAACTCGTCTACACGTCCACATTTTGAGGGAAAATCAGCTTTTGTCCGTCCCCTGACCCACCAATGTGTCAAAAGGACCGAGGGCCTCCCTATCCTCTCAGGACGTCAGTTGGTAACCCATGGCAACCCAGAGCAGCACCAGCCAGTGAAATAAATACAGGCTCAGACTGTAGTGACGGTGGTAGCCAAAGGTGCAGCTACGAAAATATACGCTGTGATTTGTCAACACAGGGATGTTGTTTCAGCACAGATAAAATGGGAGCATCATTCTTCAAACAGACATTTTCTTCGACTCGGTAAAGGGGTACAGACTGAGCCTGGGTGCAGACAATAACATTGCAGTTGGGAGACATTAAAGTAATCAAGCTACTTTGGGGAATATGGAACAATACCATGATTCATTGGTAGAAAAAAGTGCAGCTTTTAAGACTTTGGCTCTTACTGAGGTCTTACTGACACACATAACAGAATCCTGGCTGAGTCCCCCAACAGCCATATTACCAGCCAGCCACTACACTGCATGAAAGAGTGGGCCGACATCTCCCACAGTCTCTCTACCAACACAACCTGGGGCCACCTCCACCTCCATCTCTCCCTGGCACCTGTTCTGTCTATCCCTCCACTTCAGCAGACAGACCTGGCTGGGACTGGTACACAGACAGCACCACTACTAACGGCACCCACCATGCTCCACTTCACAGCCCATAACAGATTCCAATTAAATATGGAGGTTTGGGGGCTGAACTGAGAAGGTGGTGGCGACATTAGCTGAACCATGAACCATCCACGGCAGTCATTATGGAGCAAAGGCAACTCAATAGAGCCCATGAGGAATGTGCGACTGGCGCATCGCTCCATTGTTCCATCGGGGTCATCTGGGAACGGACCGGGCCAATATCAAGAGAAGATGGGGAGATGAATAACGATGCTGTGCCATCTCACTTAATGACATATGACAGCTGGCCCTGAATCTGGATGCCTCTATTGTTAGGACTATAGGAACCATCGTCTATGCAGGGGATCCGTATGTTTTTTTCCCTAAGGTAGTTTTTCCTGGCTGACTGAAGCTGAACTCTTGCCAATCATTAGCATATGTTTGTGCAGACAGAGGTAGCGGTGGCTGGGGAGGCTGGCTGGGAGGCTGGAGGGAAGAGGGGGCCTGGGGACACACTGACCCTGTGGCCCATCAGGTTACTCTGCCTTGTTTTCTCCCCTGACCCTCTCTCTCTTGCTCGATCCCTTCCCCCTCTCTCGCTCATTTGCTCCCCATCTCTCGCTCACTCCCTCCCCCTCTCTCGCTCACTCCCTACCCCTCGCTCTCGCTCACTCCCTACCCCTCGCTCTCGCTCGCTCCCTCCCCTCTCTCTCTCTCTCTCTCTCTCTCGCTCGCTTGCTCCCTCCCCTCTCTCTGTCTCGCTAGCTCCCTCCCCTCGCTCTCTCGCTCCCTCCCCTCTCTCTCTCTCTCGCTCCCTCCCCTCTCTCTCTCTCTCGCTCCCTCCCCTCTCTCTCTCTCTCGCTCCCTCCACTCTCTCTCTCTCGCTCCCTCCACTCTCTCTCACGCGCTCGCTCCCCTCTCTCTCTGGCTCCCTCCCTCCCTACCCCTCTCGATCTCTCGCTCACTCCCTCCCCCTCTCTCGCTCCCTCCCCTCTCTCTCTCTCTCGCTCACTCCCTCCCCCTCTCTCGCTCCCTCCTCTCTCGCTCCCTCCCCCCCTCTCACGCTCCCTCCCTCCCCTCACTCTCTCGCTCCCTCCCCTCACTCTCTCGCTCCCTCCCCCCCTCTCACGCTCCCTCCCTCCCCTCACTCTCTCGCTCCCTCCCCTCACTCTCTCGCTCCCTCCCCTCTCTCTCTCGCTCCCTCCCCTCTCTCTCTCGCTCCCTCCCCACTCTCTCTCGCACGCTCGCTCCCCCCTCTCTCTCTGGCTCCCTCCCTCCCTCCCTCCCTACCCCTCTCTCTCTCTCTCTCCCTCCCCCTCTCTCTCTCTCGCTCACTCCCTCCCCCCCTCTCTCTGTCTCGCTAGCTCCCTCCCCTCGCTCTCTCGCTCCCTCCCCTCTCTCTCTCTCTCGCTCCCTCCCCTCTCTCTCTCTCTCGCTCCCTCCCCTCTCTCTCTCTCTCGCTCCCTCCACTCTCTCTCTCTCGCTCCCTCCACTCTCTCTCACGCGCTCGCTCCCCTCTCTCTCTGGCTCCCTCCCTCCCTCCCCCTCTCGATCTCTCGCTCACTCCCTCCCCCTCTCTCGCTCCCTCCCCTCTCTCTCTCTCTCGCTCACTCCCTCCCCCTCTCTCGCTCCCTCCTCTCTCGCTCCCTCCCCCCCTCTCACGCTCCCTCCCTCCCCTCACTCTCTCGCTCCCTCCCCTCACTCTCTCGCTCCCTCCCCTCTCTCTCTCGCTCCCTCCCCTCTCTCTCTCGCTCCCTCCCCACTCTCTCTCGCACGCTCGCTCCCCCCTCTCTCTCTGGCTCCCTCCCTCCCTCCCTCCCTACCCCTCTCTCTCTCTCTCTCCCTCCCCCTCTCTCTCTCTCGCTCACTCCCTCCCCCTCTCTCGCTCCCTCCCCTCTCTCTCTCTCGCTCACTCCCTCCCCCTCTCACGCTCCCTCCCCCCCTCTCACGCTCCCTCCCTCCCCTCTCTCGCTCCCTCCCCTCTCTCGCTCCCTCCCCTCTCTCTCGCTCTCTCTCTCTCTCTCTCTCACTCGCTCGCTAGCTCGCTCCCTCCCTCCCTCCCTCCCTCCTCTCTCTTGCTCGCTCGCTCGCTGCTCTCTCTTGCTCGCTCCCTCCACTCTCTCTCACGCGCTCGCGCCCCTCTCTCTCTCTCTCTCTCTCTCGCTCACTCCTTCCCCCTCTCTCTCTCTCTTCACTCCCTCTCCCCCCTCTCTCGCTCGATCCCTCCCCCTCTCTCGCTCCCTCCCCCCCCTCTCGCTTGCTCCCTCCTCCCCTCTCTCTCGCTCACTCGCTCTCTCTGCCTCCCCCTCTATCGCTCCTTCCCACTCACCCTCCTTCTCTCCCTCTCCCTAGCTCACTTCCTTTCTTTCTCCCCAAACCTCTCTCTCTCTTCCTCCCTCTCCCTCTCTCTGGACCTCTGCCACCAGTAACAGGCTTCATTGTCTGGCCCTGAAGGGGAGGGAGGTTTCCAACAGCATTCTAATTAACCACTGGACCCAATCAACACGTCTCAACTGCCTCTCTGTTCCATATGCAATGACAAAAAAACAACCAGTTTCCAACATAACGGGAGGCCAAAGACCGACGTTACCAAACCAACAGGCTATAGGATTGACTGAGTCAGTCAAGACAGTTTGACTGTTGTTGCCAGAGACGGACGTTACCAAACCCTTTCAGGCTAGTGACTGGGACGGAGTAATGGCACAAGCTAGGAATGTTGTTATTGTTATTGTGGTTCTTTGTAGCTCAGTTGGTAGAGCATGGTGCTTGAATGCCAGGTTAGTGGGTTCGATTCCTGGGACCAACCATACATGTGTGCACGCATGACTGTAAATCGCTTTGGATAAAAGCGTCTGCTAAATGGTATAGATTATATTATGTTATTGTTCTCATTCCAAACACTACTTACTTATACAGTGAGAAAAATGAGAAGAGAGCCTCTCTTATGTGATGTGATGCTGTGCTCACCTACATGGATCTGTGCTAATCCGGAGTGCCAGGCCAGGCTCATAGAGCCCTGCTAAAGAGCTGTCAGAGGAAAGTGTTCATCCCAGAAGACAGCAGCCAGGAGACAGATGGCCTGATTATGGAGGATGGATGGATGGTCCGTCCCCGCCCCACTACTCACTGTCTTCCTTCGGGAGCCATCATCACAGATAGAGGCAACAAGTGCATGGTATAGATGATCTGTACTTCTGATCTGGTCTAAACCGAACCATGCTGTATGTTTTGACCGGTATTATGTGGGGGTTGGTGCCGGGGGGGGGGGGGGGGTTAAGCATTTGTCCTCATGTTTCTGGTTGAAGGGGGCCATATGAGGACTTTGGCCTCCCCCCTCAGGGCCCTTCTCAAAGGTCCCCAGCTGCAGGAGGGAGGGAGGGCAGGGGGTAAAGAGGTAAGGGGGGTTCTATAGAACCGATACATAACTGTCAAAAAAGCCCCAGTTCTGTTGAAAGGGCCATACTGTTAACAGATCCGGTGTTAGAGGAAGTAGTAGGCTAGTCATGCAGAGTGCATCCAGAGGGAAGAACAGAACAGGGGTGAAATTAACTTCTACTTAAGCTCTGAATCGATCGCTGTGGCCAATGGCAACGCTAATGTGCTCCTCAGGACAAATAACACACATCAAGTCAATCTTTCAATTCCTTGCTAATCCTATAATAGGCTACTTCTGCATAGAGCTGTGGTGGTCATGACATTTTGTCAGCTGGTAACTGTCATGGAAATAACTGCTGGTCTCACGGTAATTGACCATTAATTAACAAACACATTTAGTATCTTCAGCCTTCCACGCATAGCCTACAAGCCACTGATGCAGACCTTTGGAACATCTACATTTTAAAATGTCTAATAAATCAATTTAATATAGCCTACACCTTCACAATATATCCATTATTTATTGTAGGCAGGCCTAAAGAAACATTATGATATGGAGAAATGTTAGCCTATTTCAGAAGAACAGCATATTCTGAGTCATCCTGTTAGGCCTTGATCTGGCTATGCCATATAGCTGTGAACACTAGTTCATTTTGCAGACAGAATTTGCTTATAATTTCTGTGATATTATTTTATAGTAAGAAGAATACAATTGAACATAGCTGAATAAAATAGAAAATATATTTCTCCCAAACGATTTCCAAGGGAATATTCTTTGTTGAGCGGTTAACAAAGTGATAATTTGAAACTGGTCCTCGTATATGATCAATTTAGAGTTACTTATGCAACTTTTGTTGTGATACAAACGTTAGGCTAAATGTTTTGATGTTTAATACATTCCAAGGCTGCATGATGCGACTCTAATGATGATTTGAAAAAAGTAGCATGAAAGGTATGAGCTCTGCTCTGTTTCGTGCGCAGGCTGCTCACACTTCATCAGTCTCTCATTCACAATTTGACAAGCACTTGATAATATTCTCACCCATCAGACTATTCACAATTTAATCTGCTCCTTAGACTTAGCCTACTAATATATGAGTGGAATTTTATTTAGAATCGCCCACAAAAAATGTCATCCATACTCTGCACTTGAATAGCGAATGGAGGAAGCGCTTTCCACAGTAACATTGTAATATGCCAGTAAAGCAGATTAATTTGCTTAATTTTAGCAATAAATATAGCAGCCCGAGAAAGCTGGGATTCTCTTTTGAATAGTGTCCAGTCAAAACTCGGTTTTCACACACGATTGTGCAATGACTGGGCTTATAAGAACACATGTTTCATTAGGCTCTGCAGGCTATGTGCTCTCTAACCGTGTTCCAGGGGTCCTAGGCCTATTGGCTACGTTCGGAGTTATTGGTCACTTTAGTTGTGATTACAAACCTCATCAAAACATCTAGGTCTATGGGCTAGGCTACATGATACATGCGACCATGATTAGGAAAAAGTCGCAAAAAAAGTAATGTTTCTTGCCTTAGACTGCACACACTGGGCCTCATTCACAAGTGATACTATTCTTACTCATCAGGCTATTCTCAATTTAATCTTGTCTTTACATATACTAACTTTGATTTAGAATGGGCCATTATCATACACCTGTCGCTTCTCCCGTGGTTCATTTTCATGCCAGTCAGGTAGGCTATACTACTGATGTAAAGTGAAGCAATGTGCTTAATATTAGGAAAGTTGAGAACTAAATATAGTAAGCCTAGCCTATAGAAAGCGGATGGGATCCTCAGGTCAACCTCCCAGGACAGAGGTAGGCTATGATGGGGCCTCTCTCTCTGCCTGCTCTGGTCAACCTCCTAGGACAGAGGTAGGCTATGATGGGGCCTCTCTCTCTGCCTGCTCTGGTCAACCTCCTAGGACAGAGGTAGGCTATGATGGGGCCTCTCTCTCTGCCTGCTCTGGTCAACCTCCTAGGACAGAGGTAGGCTATGATGGGGCCTCTCTCTCTGCCTGCTCTGGTCAACCTCCTAGGACAGAGGTAGGCTATGATGGGGCCTCTCTCTCTGCCTGCTCTGGGATTGTTTACTCTGTTATCTGCCTGAAGTGTTTATGGTGTTGAGGCAAGGAGAGGAGGAACTAACTACTCTCATTCCCACGGAAACGGGGCAAGCCCTATCCCCAGAGCAGGCACGCACTAAGTAAATAACCACTGCAGGGGACAATGGCTGCTCCTCCGTCACCTGCCTCCAGTAATGTGTGTGTGTGTGTGTGTGTGTGTGTGTGTGTGTGTGTGTGTGTGTGTGTGTGCACGCGCGCGCGGGCCTCATTTTAAGGATTTCTTTCACAGCCAAAGAGAGAAAGGAACAATACTATCCACCACCAGCACCCATTGACAAGTCATTGGAGGTTGCAGTAACCCACAAAACACATTGTAATGTATGCAGCAGGGATTTGCATTAATTTATGCATGCATACTGTGCACACACACACACAGACACACACACAGAGCAACCGTCTCATTATTTTACCACGTCTTCCTCCTCGACACCGTTTATTCCCCTAACACAGACAGATACGAAAGCATCCATCTCCAGGCCTATGTTCTAGCTCACCTTTCTAATTTCATCAGCCAATGATGACAGCTAGGCAGCCGCCGCGGGAGATGGATGCAGGAAGGGAGAGGCAGGCAGTAAAAGTTTGCATTCCAAATGGTACCCTATTCACTATATAGTGCACTACTTTTGACCAGGGCCAATAGGACTCTGGTCTAAAGTAGTGCACTATGTAGGGAATAAGGTTCCATTTGAGACGCAAACAAAGAGAGGCGATATGTTTCTGTATGTGGCCGGGGGAGTGAGTGAGTGAGTGAGACAGAGGGAGGGAGGGAGAGCAGGCCAGGCCTGGCTAGGCTATATCAGTCACCTTGTCAGCCTGCCAAATGGGTTATGAGAGAGCAGCCGTGGCCTCTCTGTGGCGGCCCCCTGGGTATGGTGAGAGGAGCGCGCGGCATGTCCCCCTGACCCCCCTGCAACATCACAGGACACCCCAGATACCTGATGGCCAGGCCAGCAGGATGTTCATTCTCTATGCCTATACCACCGAGCGAGGGGAGGGTATTCCTATACCTCCAGCTCCGGTTACCCAGGCCTGGCACCCACTCAACCCCAGTAGAGAAAGTAAGCTGGGTGAGTTGGAGAGGATGCGTAGAAGTCTTATGTCAAACATCGGCATGTCACATGGGTCATGTTATAAGAGTACGCGTGGGAGCGGAATGGGAAACATGGGTAGTATGGGAGGTGTGCCCAACGCTGGATCCATTTTCGGCCAAGCCATCTGGACTGGAGTCACCAGCATCTCCGAGCCTCCCCGTTCCCTCCTCACACGCCTCACCATTACCTCCTCACAAGCCTTCCCCTGTTCTCTCCTCTTCTCCCTACCTCCCCCTGCTCTCTCCTCACCTCCCTCTAAAAACCTCCCTACCTCCCCCCGTTCTCTCCTCACCTCCCTCTAAAAATCTCCCTGCCTCCCCCTGTTCCCTCCTCACCTCCCTCCCAACTTCCCTACCTCCCCCTGTTCCCTCCTCACCTCCCGCCCAACCTCCCTGCCTCCCCCTGTTCCCTCCTCACCTCCCTCTAAAAACCTCCCTACCTCCCCCTGTTCTCTCCTCACCTCCCTCTAAAAACCTCCCTACATCCCCCTGTTCTCTCCTCACCTCCCTCTAAAAACCTCCCTGCCTACCCCTGTTCCCTCCTCACCTCCCTCCCAACTTCCCTACCTCCCCCTGTTCCCTCCTCACCTCCCTCCCAACCTCCCTACCTCCCCCTGTTCCCTCCTCACCTCCCTCCCAACCTCCCTACCTCCCCCTGTTCCCTCCTCACCTCCCTCCCAACCTCCCTACCTCCCCCTGTTCCCTCCTCACCTCCCTGCCTCCCCCTGTTCCCTCCTCACCTCCCTCCCAACCTCCCTGCCTCCCCCTGTTCCCTCCTCACCTCCCTCCCAACCTCCCTACCTCCCCCTGTTCCCTCCTCACCTCCCTCCCAACCTCCCTGCCTCCCCCTGTTCCCTCCTCACCTTCCTCCCTACCTCCCCCTGCCCACTAGAACAGCACTCATGACCAAACAACATCTCTAGGCATGGCCTTTCAGCGCCATCGCCGATCTCCACCAGCCACTCACTGTCTGTCCATTCGTGTCACTGCCATTTTTGTGTACGATTGTCCCAAACAATGCCACTCCTCATACACTACATGTCTTCAAAGCACTGCCTTCCACCACAGAGGCACAAAGGCAGCCTAAGCAGACAGACAGAGAAGACAGACAGTGACGAGGTATGGAAATTAATACAGGGATGGTTGGTTGGTGTATGCATCGCCTTCCCCTGCAAGAGAGTGTGGGAGTCAGATGACTTAATTTCACCCAGGAATCAAACAGCGTCTGAGGAGGGAGGGAAGCCTTAGTTAATAATACATGTGAAACCCCCATAAGCTGTCAGACTGACAGTGGCCCACACTTAACACCAGACACTAAGTCTCTGGCTGAATTCAGGTGGTTTCTCCTTACTCAGCCGTTGAAAGGAAAAGTCTGAGACTGTGTCCCAAATGGCATCCTATTTCGTCAATAGTGCACTACTTTTGACCAGTCCCCAATGTGGGACGCAGTCAGATTCTGCACCTGTAGACCTCAGAGGAAGATAATTACCATCTGCGTTTTGGAATATTTTCCTTTTCCCTTTTTCTTCACAGTGAAATCTCCCATGATCCCTTTTTCACGAGGGTGAGCGGTCTACCTGTACTAGCGACAGGCTATTCTGACCAAGCAAATGTTTAGGGAGCCACCCTTTGGTCTGCAGATCATTTAAAATAAGGCAAGTTCAATTTAACTCAGACACGGTCAGACCGACCGAGGCGTCGGCAAGAATTGAGGGCTGAGGGAGTAATCTTCATTGGGTTAGGATTCATTGAACATAAGCTGCCCTACTGCTGCTGCTTTAAGATGGGTTCAGGGCACAGGAACATCTGTGCAATATCTGTGCAATAGTTCTCTACTCTCTACTCCCCCTGCCTGGCCTTTGCTCTGTGTCTACTCTCTGATCTGCAGCATGTGTAGCCTGACCAGACCACCGCAGATCTGTACTTTATGTCCTCGAGGTATAGAAATAGACTGAGATATCAGATCCCCACACGGTACATCCCAGCTGCAGCCAAGGGATGGGTGTGGAGGTTAGAGGGGGTTACAGAAACCTTTCAACCCGTTGCCCTTAAAAAGGCAGACATCGCTCAAAGACGACAACAAAAACAACAGAAAGACTCCAACAACAACACTGACCCCTGGGCAATCCATTTAGGGCCTGGGGAAGGTGTGTGTGTGTGTGACAGGGACAACCACCCCCGCAGCAGGTGTTCTCTCACTGAGGAACTTCCAGCCGAGTTGAAAAGGTCGGCAGAAGCGGGTCTCGATGTCAGCGCACCCTAAAGCATGAAAGGCATCTCCAACGGCAACAGAGGTCAGGGACACGCAGCATTCCGCACATCCACACTACATTTTGTGAACGCACCCTAGAGAGGTCACACGCTGGTGACACTCTCAGGTATCACTGAGCAGTAAGGCCTCGTGAGATTACTGGAAATACACACACACAGTATAGTACGAGAGAGTTAAGGGTGAAAATAACTCAGGGATAGAAAGAAAATACAAAGATTTTCTTTTGGCTCCAACCCGTTGCCAGTTTTCAAGTAGCCTCCATCCTCAGGGCAGCCGTAAACAGATTATCAGAGCAACAACAATAGTTGACATGCCAGGCTTTTCTAAGTCCAACCTCCACCTCATCCATCCCAATATACTGCAGAGGGGACTGGGAGGAGGAGGAAGGGCTGAGAATGAGCAGTTTACTTTATTCAAAGCCAGATTATTGTCTCTGAATCCTAATATGTACTTTTTTTTTAAATATACGAGCTATGCCAAGTTCGGCAAGGAAGAGTGCATTCTCATTCTCACACTTCCAGCACCGCACACACACATACACACTCAATTTCAAACACACAACAAAGACAGTAAAAATCACACTAACAAAAGCACGTTCCTCTGGTAGACTAACTGTGCTCCTGAGAAAAACAAAAGGCTGAAATAGTTGTCCTCCAGCAACCACAGCTTCGATTGGCCCTTACAGGGAGGTTATAAATCCAGTCTTGTGGTCGCCCTGGCTCTTCCAACCAATCGTTACAGAGAAACTTTCAGCACATCACTTCCACTGGTCACCCTAAATGGGATCCAAGATCTTACATAGGGCTACATCAACAGAACTCAATATGTATATTATCTGGAAATCAGAATGTTACTGACAGACTTCCAGTCTGTGGCAACGTGGATAGACTACCCATTTATCATACCGATGAACGCTTACAAGACAGTAATTCCATCTATAGATATCTGTATGCTCTTATCAGAGTACACTACAGGCTACAAATAGTGTAAATAAATAGTTAATTATATAGGACTAGCAAGTAAAGAACCCCACACTTTTTTTTTTACTAATCACCAGGAATTCCTCCCCAAAAATGTTACTTTACAAAATCTTTTCCTAAGTATTCTCACGAATAAAGATTGTGTCTCAATGTAATCAAGGTATGAAATTATTGTTATTTTCAAATAGTCTCTTTTTAGGCTTAGTTGTGGTCAGTTTGCTGTGTGCAAATTATAATAATTCTGTTCCGGCCCCCTGACCATTCGCTCCGACAGAAATCGTCCTACGGCTGAATGTAATTGCCTACCCCTGCACTAGAGACTAGTAAACATACGCATACACCACACTCCTCCTGAAGGACAAGAATGCAAAAAATAGGTTATATTTCCAGTTACTGAAGATGTTTTGCGGGAAACTGACAAAAACACTGATGTATAATTTGACCTCCCAGGACAACAAAGCAAAGCATAGCGAACATGAAACATCATTAACCCTCTACCATCAAGCACAATGACCATATACAAAAGGAAAACACAGGAGAAGTAGAGAGAAATAGATGGAGGAGGAAAAAGAGAGACTGAAGGTTGAGAGAAGGAAAGAGCCGGGATAATCGGGTAATCACAATACTAACCTGTTTCACTTCAGCAGGCATTGTTCAAATCCCTTTGTTTAACCTCCTCCAAAAAAGCTAAACAATTTCCTTCTTGCTGAAAAGTAATTTTTTCCCCCTTTTGTCTGTAGTTCCTTATTTCCGTAAGCGCAGAGGCAGCTCAGAGGCAGGCAGCCATCCTTTCCCCACACTGTCGCTTGCGCTCTCCCTCTCTCGCTCTCTCACACACTTTAAGTCCTCTCAGAGAGGGAGAAAAATGCCTGCTCAGTGGAGATACTGAAATGTTCAGGACAGTAGACTACAGCCGTATGGACAAACCAAAGACGGTAGTACGAATCCAGTGAAGGAGGGGAGCAAAACAAAACAGCACACACAAACACTCTCTCTCTCAACAAAAGTTACCCGGAGAGGGGAACAAAACCCTGGATTTAAGAGAAAAGAGGGAAGGAGGAGGGGTGTGTGTGTGAATAGTTCCCAGACAGGCAGCAGTTGCCCTGTGTTGTGAGTGTATAGCAGCTTCAACCCTCTCTCCCTCCCTCTCTCCTCCTCATGCAGCATCTATGCAAAGGAAGCCTCTAACATGGGAGTGGGGGGGGGGGGGGGGGGCTGACAGACAGATGCAGCTGAAGCATACACATACAGGGAGCCCTGCTCTGGCCCCACCCCATCCCACCAACATACCAAAGGAAGGGGGAGAGAGTTCCAAAAAAGGTCCAGTTGCCAGGACCACAAATACAAAGTCCATCTAGATACCGTTTCCCTAGAGCACACAAAAAACTATACATACCTTGGCCTAAACATCAGCACCATAGGTAACTTCCACAAAGCTGTGAACGATCTGAGAAACAAGGCAAGAAGTGCCTTCTACGCCACCAAAAGGAACATAAAATTCGACATCCTAACTAGGATCTGGCAAAAAATACTTGAATCAGTTATAGAACCCATTGCCCTTTATGGTTGTGAGGTCTGGGGTCCTCTCACCAACCACAAATTCACAAAATAGAACACCAAATTAAGCCTGCATGCAGAATTTTGCAAAAACATCCTCTGTGTACAATGTAAAACACTAAATAATGCATGCAGAGCAGAATTAGAACGATACCCGCTAATGATCAAAATCCAGAAAAGAGCCATTCAATTCTACAAGCACCTAAAAGGAAGCGATTCCCAAACCTTCCATTACAAAGCCATCACCTACATGGAGATGAACCTAGAGAAGAGTCCTCTCAGCAAGCTGGTCCAGGGGCTCTGTTCACAAACAGACCCCACAGAGCCCAAAGAGAGCAACACAATTAGACCCCAAAAAATCATGAGAAAACAAAAAGAGAATTACTTGACACATTGGAAATAATTAACAAAAAACTCTGCAAATTGGAATGCTATTTGGCCCTAAATAGAGAGTACATAGTGGCAGAATATCTGACCACTATGACTGACCCAAAATTAAGGAACGCTTTGACTATGTACAGACTCAGTGAGCATAGCCTTGCTATTGAGAAAGGCCACCGTAGGCCAGTGGATGCTCCTCAGAGGAAGAAGGGGAGGACCATCCTCCTCAGTGAATAGATAAAAACTATACTCAACTTTTTAGATAAAATTATACTAAATATATTCACGTCACTAAATATATTCACGTCACAATAATTGATTAAAACACACTGTTTCGCAATGAAGGTCTACAGTAGCCTCAACAGCACTCTCTGGGTTAGCACCATGGTGTAGCCGGAGGACAGCTAGCTTCCGTCCTCCTCTTGGTACACTTGACTTAAATAGAAAAACCTTGCTGGCTCATGGTTCTCATCCCCGTCCATAGACTTATACAGTAATTATGACAACTTCCAGAGGATGTTTTCCAACCTATCGGAGCTCTTTCAGCATGAACTGATATGTTGTCCATCAAAGGATCAGAGAATTAATATAGTACTGAAAGCATAAGCTACAGCTAGCTAGCACTGCATAAAAGGCAGTGAGTAGTTGACATAAAGAGAGAGAACGACAACAGTTTTGAACAACTTCATTTCTTCAAAAATTAAGAAGCAAGAGAGCGAGAGAGAGAGAGCTATATTTCGTTCACTTTATTTCACTTACTTTGTTAGCGAATGCAGCTAGATAGTTTAGCCTACTTAAACAAAGAGGGATGCTATGTTAGCTAGCTGGCTATGGCTATCCAACCGTGTAACTCTTCCAAGTCAAGGTAAGCTTTTGGTTTTTACTAATTTATTGCCACCGGGGCCCACCGGTGTAACTGCTAAACTGGTTGCTGTACACTGTACTGCATAATTGTAACATTAGCTCTAGTAGCTATGTTGACGATAACGTCAGCTAATATCGTAACAACGATGTATGCCGTGTGTAGCTGTTAGCGGTTATGTTATGGAGGTTTGGCTTGGAAAGGTTTTCGCCTGGTCACAGACATCTGTTGTGTTGTGCACTAAAGTCCACAAGCGAAGCAAAAAGGTGAGAGGAGGGGAGCGCGTAGATGCGAGAAGGAATTATACAACAAGTAAAGTCATCATGCTGTTCGTACAGTATGTGGCTGCTACGAAAGTGAACTGTGTTTGCGGGTGATCATGGGCGTATTCATTCCACAAATTCTGTTGAAGAGCATTTTTTAAACGGAAGCAAACGGAACAAAACTATTTGGACTAATGATTACACCCTAGATCAGCTAGAAGCAGGCAAGAGTGTGCAAGGCAGTATTGAATGTGTGACTGTATGTCACCTTGATTACTCACATTTTTCTCTCAACCTGTGCATCTACGTTGTAAACTTTCATTCGTAGGCTAGGTTGTAGCAACTTCATGATGGATAAAGGGAAAATTATAAACTGGGTGGTTCAATCCCTGAATGCTGATTGGCTGAAAGCCGTGGTATATCAGACCGTATACCATGGGTATGACAAAACATTTATCTTTACTGCTCTAATTACGTTGGTAAGTAGTTTATAATAGCAATAAGGCACCTCAGGGGTTTGTGATATATGGTCAATATACCACGGCTAAGGGCTGTGTCCTAGCACTCCGCGTTGCGTCGTGCGAAGAACAGCCCTTAGCCGTGGTATATTGGCCATATACCACACCCCCTCGGGCCTTATTGCTTAATTATAGTATCATGTAGTAGCCTAAACCTATCGATGTTACATTGAACTGGGTGAATGAAATATGAATGACAGTCATCCAATATGCTGTAATAGAAATAAGGCAATCCTCATAAAAAATGTTTTAATCGTCCCTAATCTTAAAAGACACCGACTGCCACTGCCGTAGGCAGACCTGGCTCTCAAGAGAAGACAGGCTATGTGCACACTGCCCACAAAATGAGGTGGAAACTGAGCTGCACTTCCTAACCTCCTGCCAAATGTATGACCATATTGGAGACACATATTTCCCTCAGATTACACAGACCCACAAAGAATTAGAAAACAAATCCAATTTTGACAAACTCCCATATCGATTAGGTGAAATACCACCGTGTGCCATCACAGCAACAAGATTTGTGACCCGTTGCCACAAGAAAAGGGCAACCAATGAAGCATAAACACCATTATAAATACATCCCATATTTATGTTGATTTATTTTCCCTTTTGCACATTGTAACACTGTACATAGCCATAATATAACATTTGAAGTGTAATGTTTACTGTTTATTTCTGATAGTTTATTTCACTTGCTTTGGCAATGTAAACATATTTCCCATATCAATAAAGCCCTTTGAATTAAAGATATATATATATATATATATATATATATATATATATATATATATATATATATATATACACAGCGTTCTTCCCCAAAAGAGGGGAGGGCAACCTACACAGCAAGTTTTTACACACTCTCTCTCCCTCTTCATCCCTCCCCTCTATGCCTCTCTTTCTCGCCAACTCTTTGTCCCTTTCCTTCACTTACTGCACTTGATATGAGGGGGAAAACTGCCGGCGTTAAAGAATTCAGCTATAATACTGTGACCCACAGTGAGGAAGAATGTTAATCTAATCATGTAAATGTACTTGGCCAAGACTCAGACAGGAGCTCAAGCAAGGCGACCTTTCTTTATAGGACACAACTTTGTGAAGGCTTGACTACACTTTGGAAAAAGGACCTAACACAAAAAAGGCCCAAATCCAAAGAAAAAAGGGAAATGGCTGAGGTTTGCATTCCCTAGCTGTGCATAGTATTATATTAGTTCACTTCTCTGTGGAAAACAACTACTTGAGTTAGTCTTCAAGAGAGACTATTTTACATAAAACTGCAGTCTGCACCCCGGCATTTTATGATCTTCAAATTACACACTTAATTATTTACCGACAACATAGCCTTTATAATACTCTCCTATAACCCATGACACATGGTGCTAGGCTTTCTGCAACACTGAGCAGAGCATTAAAAACAACTTCTAAATAATCCATCGCAGGTAATCAAACCCAATTAGTCATTTTCTTGCCTGTCTGTCTGTCTGCCTGTATTTGGCTCGGAACAGATGGAGAAAAGGTTAATGTACTGCAACATGCCTCGCACTGACAGACACCTCAGATGAAGCTGCATCTGGTAAAATCATGTTTTCTGCTTCCCTCTTCAAGATGTGAGAAAAGGAGGAGGAGCGTGAGAGAGAGAAGAGAAGGGTGGTGAGAGGGAGAGGGTGACTGAAAGAGACAGCGAGACAACGAGAAAGAGCGAAAGAGAGAGAGAGGAACTAGCTAAATCAGTTGACAAGCTTCGAGACACCATCTCCTTCTGGTAAATGTATGCAGGTCTATCATCGAGGTTGGAACAAGCACCAGTCTGATAGCTACACTACATGAGGATGTGTGTGCTAACAGTAGCAGAGCCTGCAAAAACGGAATCTTATGACTTTCAACAGTATGCAATTATTTCCAAGAAAATGTCAACTCAGCAATATGGAGGATTAATATGTTGTCTTTCCATTTGTGCAACAAAGGGAATTTTCTCTCCCTATTCAGTGAAATAATAACATACAAGCCTGCCAGTGATTGGAAGGCCTAGAAAAGGGCAAGTATAGCTTAGGATGCCTATACCATCTCAGAATGCTACTCCTCCTTAAAACTCATCAATTAAACACCTCAATACTTGAATAAAATAATTTTGCACTTACAGAAATTAAATTAAATCAAATGTTATTGGTCACATGCGCCAAATACAACAGTTGTGGACTATACAGTGAAATGCTTACTTACGAGCCTTTTCCCAACAATGCAGAGTTGGAAACGTAATTTATAGATCGGCAGGTGAGGGTGCTCTTGAGCGGCTAGATGTTCTTTACCATTTGGCCATCAGATTTGCCACCAATGCTCCTATAGGACACATCACTGCACTCTATACTCCTCTGTAAACTGGTCATCTCTGTATACCCGTCGCAAGACCCACTGTGTCACGCCCTGACCGTAGAGATCCTTTTTATGTCTCTATTTTGGTTGGTCAGGGTGTGAGTTTGGGTGGGCATTCTATGTCTGGTGTTCTATGTTGTCCTTGTTTTGTATTTCTATGTGTTTGGCCTGGTATGGTTCCCAATCAGAGGCAGCTGTCTATCGTTGTCTCTGATTGAGAATCATACTTAGGTAGCCTGTTCCCACCTGTGTTTGTGGGTGGTTGTTTTCTGTTTTGTGTGTTCACCTTACAGGACTGTTCGTTTGTCGTTTTTGTTGTTTCATCAAGTGTTTCGTATTTTATTAAAGGTAATATGAACACTTACCACTCTGCACCTTGGTCCTCTTCTCCTTCTCCCGACGACGGTCGTTACAGAACCACCCACCACCAAAGGACCAAGCAGCGTGGGAAAATGGGCGGCAAGGAATCCTGTGCACAGCCGGGGGAGTATCGCCGTCCGAAATAGGAGCTGGAGGCAGCTAGAGTGGAGCGGCGACACTACGAGGAATTGGCGCGAGGTAACGGGCACGAGAGGCAGCCCCAGAATTTTTTTTGGGGGGGGGGCACACGGGGAGATTGGCGGACTCAGGTAGGAGACCTAAGCCAACTCCCCGTGCTTGCCGTGGCGAGAGAGTGACTGGGCAGGCACTGTGTTATGCGGAGAAGCGCACGGTGTCCCCAGTGCGCACGCATAGCCCGGTGCGCTATATCGCAGCTCCTCGAATCGGCCGGGCTAGAGTGGGCATCGAGCCAGGAGGGTTGATGCCGGCTCAGCGCATCTGGTCTCCAGTGTGTCTCCTCGGCCCGGGGTATACTGCACCAGCCCTACGCATGGTGTCCCCGGTTCGCCAGCACAGCCCAGTGCGGCCTGTTCCAACTCCCCGCACTTGCCGGGCTACAGGGGGGATCCAGCCAGGAAGAGTTGTGCTAGCTCTGCGCTCGAGACCGCCAGTACGCCTCCACGGTCCAGTGCATCCAGTGCCTCGGCCAAGGACAAGGCCTCCTGCATGTCTCCCCAGCCTGGTGAGTCCTGTGCCTTCTCCCAGAGCCAGGCCTCCTGTGTGTCTCTCAATTCCAGTGATGATCCATGGCACGAAGCCTCCAGTGATGATCCATGGCAAGAAGCCTCCAGTGATGATCCATGGCAAGAAGCCTCCAGTGATGATCCATGGCACGAAGCCTCCAGTGATGATCCATGGCACGAAGCCTCCAGTGATGATCCATGGCACGAAGCCTCCTGTGATGATCCATGGCACGAAGCCTCCTGTGATGATCCATGGCACGAAGCCTCCAGTGATGATCCATGGCACGAAGCCTCCAGTGATGATCCATGGCACAAAGCCTCCAGTGATGATCCATGGCACGAAGCCTCCTGTGATGATCCATGGCACGAAGCCTCCAGTGATGATCCATGGCACGAGGCCTCCAACGAAGGACGCTAGTCCGGAGCCTCCAGCATCGCCCTCTAGTCCGGAGCCTCCAGCGACGCCCTTTAGGAAGGAGACTCCGGCTGCTCCGGACAGGAGGGAGACTCCGGCTGCTCCGGACAGGAGGGAGACTCCGGCTGCTCCGGACAGGAGGGAGACTCCGGCTGCTCCGGACAGGAGGGAGACTCCGGCTGCTCCGGACAGGAGGGAGACTCTGGCTGCTCCTGACTGAAGCCCGTCCCTGAAGCAGCGTCGCCCTCTAGTCCGGAGCCTCCAGCGTCGCCCTCTAGTCCGTAGCCTCCAGCGTCGCCCTCTAGTCCGGAGCCTCCAGCGTCTCCCTCCTGTCCGGAGCAGCCAGAGTCTCCCTCCTGTCCGGAGCAGCCAGAGTCTCCCTCCTGTCCGGAGCAATATGCGTCAATATGCATGTCTGTGTGTATTTTGTGTGTGTGAGCGTATGTGGAGGTGTTTAACTATACTTGTGGGGACCAATTGGGGACATTTTGTTAGTCCCCACAAGGTCAAATGATATTTCTAGGGGGTTTAGGGTTAAAACCTCTTAAGGATTAGGGGTGGAGTTTACACTTTTGGGGAAAATCGTTCAAAATTTAAAACGGCCTCCTACTCAATTCTTGCTCGTACAATATGCATATTATTATTAATATTGGATAGAAAACACTCTCTAGTTTCTAAAACAGTTCTAATTATTTCTCTAAGTGAAACAGAACTCTTTTTACAGCCAATTTCCTATCCGGAAGTGAGATTTCCAAAATCGAGGTCTCTCTTCAAGAGCTTGTCTATAAAAGGGCATGTCACTTATGACTGTAGAAACACGCCATACGCCTTCCCCTGGGTGTCATGCGGAAATGAGAGCAGAAATGAGGTGATTATCTCGTTCAGGGGTTGAATACAACCTCTTTGATTGAGAGGACCGCCATTTATTTTTTGTTGGGAGGCGCGAATTTGGACCTGGTATCACCTCCTGGAAAACCGTCGTTATTGATGAATATGATCTCCGGCTTCGATTTTATTCGATACATGTCACAATATCATCCTAAAGTATGTTTTTCAATATAGTTTAATTATATTATTGAAATTTATTCTGGACTTTAGACGTGATGCGACGCAAGAATTTTGTCAAGATGGAGAGGTTAGCGTCGCACTGCCAGTGTGCTTGCTAATTCAAGAGGGAAATCGTTCGTTCTGGATCGAAATAAAGACGTTTCTGAACAAAGGACCCCTTGGAGAACATTCTGATGGAAGATCAACAAAGATAAGGACCCAATTTGGGATGCTTTTTCATATATCTGTCGAACTGTGCTATGCTACCGTTCGACTAGAATCAATGCTGCTGTGTGCTAGCTAATGTAGTAAGCTAATATAACGATATATTGTGTTTTCGCTGTAAAACACTTAGAAAATCGGAAATATTAGCTATATTCACAAGATCTTTGTCTTTCATTTGCTATCCACCATATATTTTTCTGAAATGTTTTATGATGTGTAATTAGGTAGTTGACGTTGGTGTCTATTTACTCTGGCTGCTCCCGTGCTATTTCTGACTGTAGCTATGATGGTAGCTATGATGGTAGCAGTAATGTAAAACTGATTTATAGCTCAAATATGCACATTTTTTGAACAAAACATAGATTTATTGTGTAACATGTTATAGGACTGTCATCTGAGGGAGTTGTTTCTAGGTTAGTTAGGTTGGTTCTAGGTTAGTTAGGTTGGCTTTGTGCATGCTACCTGCATGCTACCGGTGCTGTGAAAAATGTCTGTCTGTCTTTTGTATTTGGTGGTGAGCTAACATAAATATACGTGGTGTTTTCGCTGTAAAACATTTTAAAAATCGGAAATATTGGCTATATTCACAAGATCTTTGTCTTTCATTTGCTATCCACCATATATTTTTCTGAAATGTTTTATGATGTGTAATTAGGTAGTTGACGTTGGTGTCTGTATTTACTCTGGCTACTCCCGTGCTATTTCTGACTGTAGCTATGATGGTAGCAGTAATGCAAAACTGATTTATAGCTCAAATATGCACATTTTTTGAACAAAACATAGATTTATTGTGTAACATGTTATAGGACTGTCATCTGAGGGAGTTGTTTCTAGGTTAGTTAGGTTGGTTCTAGGTTAGTTAGGTTGGCTTTGTGCATGCTACCTGCATGCTACCGGTGCTGTGAAAAATGTCTGTCCTCTTTTGTATTTGGTGGTGAGCTAACATAAATATACATGGTGTTTTTGCTGTAATACATTTAAAAAATCGGACATGTTTTCTGGATTCACAAGATGTTTATCTTTCAAATGCTGTATTGGACTTGTTAATGTGTGAAAGTTAAATATTTCAAAAAAAAAAAAATTTGAATTTCCCGCTCTGCCTTTTCAGTGGAATGTGGGAGGAGTTCCGCTAGCGGAACCCCTATCCTAGACAGGTTAAGGTTAGAATTAGTGTTAGAATTAGGTTTAGGGTTAGGAGCTAGAGTTAGTTTTAGGATTAGGAACTAGGGTTAGGTTTAGGTTTAGGATTAAGTTTAGGTTTTCGGGTTATGGGTAAGGGTAAGGGTTAGGTTTAGTGTTATGGGTTAGGGAAAATAGGATTTTGAATGGGACTGAATTGTGTGTCCCCACAAGGTTAGTTAGACAAGACTGTGTGTGTGTTGGAGTGTCAGTGTAGTGTGTGTGAGTGTGTGTCTAGTGAGTTTGCAATGACCCAGTGCAAGGGACAATTACGATAAATAAATCATAATGGGGGTCAATGTAAACAGTCCAGGTAGCCATTTGATTAACTGTTGAGCATTCTTATGACTTGGGGGTAAAAACTGTTGAGGTGCCTTTTGGTTCCAGACTTTGCACTCCTGTACCACTTGCCATGTGATAGCAGAGAGAACAGTCTATGACTTGGGTGTCTGGAGTCTTTGACAAATTTTAGGGTCTTCCTGTGACACCGCCTGGTATAGAGGTCCTGGATTGCAGGAAGCTCGGCCCCAGTGATGGGAGTTCAACCCCAGTGATATATTGGGCCGTACACACTACCCTCTGTAGCGCCTTGCAGTCGGACGCAGAGCAGTTGCCATACCAAGCAGTGATGCAGCCAGTCAAGATGTTCTCAATGGTGTAGCTGTAAAACCTTTTGAGGATCTGAGGGCCAATGCCAAATATTTTCAGCCTCCTGAGGGGAAACAGGCATTGTCGTACCCTCTTCACAACTATGTTGGTGTGTAAAGACCATGAAAGGTCCTTAGTGATGTGGACACAGAGGAACTTGAAGTTCTCAACCCGCTCCACTACAGCCCTGTCAATGTGAATGGGGGCGTGTTCGGCACTCCATTTCCTGTCATCTACGATAACCTCCTTTGTCTTGCCCACATTGAGGGAGAGGTTGTTGTCCTGGCATCCGGATTAGTGTCCTGCTACTTGAAAGTGGCAGCTCTAGCCTTTAGGTCAGTGCAGATGTTGCCTGTAATCCTTGGCTTCTGGTTGGGATATGTACATACGTTCACTGTGGGGACAACGTTATCAATTAACTTATTAATGAAGCCGGAGACTGATGTGGTAAACTCCTCAATGCCATCAGATGAATCCCAGAACATATTCCAGTCTGTACTAGCAAAACAGTCCTGTAGCTTAGCATCCGTTTCATCGGACCACTTCCGTATTGAGTGTTTGCTTGTAAGCAGGAATCAGGACGATAGAGTTATGGTCTGATTTGCCATATGGAAGGTGGGGGAGAGCTTTGTATACAGTCTCTGTGTGTGGACTTAAGGGGATCTAGAGTTTTTTCCCCCCCTCTAGTTGCACAAGTTACATGCTGGTAGAGATGAGGTAAAAACAGATTTCAGTTTTCCTGCATTAAAATCACTGGCCACTAGGAGCACCGCCTCAATGAGCATTGTCTTGTTTGCTTATGGCCGTATACAGCTCGTTGAGTGCAGTCTTACTGCCAGCATCTGTTTGTGGTGGTAAATAGACAGCTGAAAATGGCCTAGGTAAATAGTATGGTATACAGCTTATCATTAGGTATTCTAACTCAGGCGAGCAGAACCTCAAGACTTCCTTAATATTAGAGATCGCTCACCAGCTGTTGTTAATAAAAGAGACACACCACCCCCCGATCTTACCTGACTCTGCTGTTCTGTCCTGCCGATGCATAGAAAACCAGCTAGATGTATATTATCTATGTCCTTATTCAGCCATGACTCCGAGAAGCAGAGTATATTACAGTTCTTAATGTCCCGTTGAGATTGAGAGGATCTGCAGAGAAGAATGGGAAAAACTCCCCAAATACAGGTGTGCCAAGCTTGTAGCGTCATACCCAAGAAGACTCAAGGCTGTAATCGCTGCCAAAGGTACTTCAACAAAGTACTGAGTAAAGGGTCTGAATACTTATGTAAATGTGTTAAAAAATAAATGTTTTTTATTTTTAATACATTTACAAAAATGTCTAAAAAACTGTTTTTGCTTTGTCATTATGGGGTATCGTGTAGATTGATGAGGGGGAAAAGGCTGTAACGTAACAAAATGTAGAAAAAGTCAAGGGGGTGGAATACTTTCCGAACACACTGTAGAAAACGATGGCGGAAACATTATGTACCAAAATTTTAAAAATATTAAAAAATGCACAAAATAGCGTAAAACATCCGCCATTCCCTCCGGCGCCATTCCCCTGAACATGCCAATGCAATCAACACTTCCCAACAAATCCCTTTTCCCTCCTCAATTTCACAAACTGTTTCTCACTCCTCCTCCCCTCTCTCCTCCCTTTCGTTCTATGATTGTGTGTGTCGGTGTTGGAGCCCCCAGACTGCCCAGGTCTGGTTAAATGAGGCACTGGGAGAGAAAGACAACAGTAGTAGCTCTTATTCTCTGACACATTCCTCCTCTGGCAATAATAATTTCCAAAGCTGCACTCAGACACATAGAGTGTGAGACAGTCCGCATTCCAGACCTCACTTCTGCCACTCTGCCCTGCTGTAATGACTTCATGTGCAAAGTCAAGAGGCCCTGGGTCTGCTGCTGGCCAAAAGCAGTGCATAACTTGCTCTCTGTCACCCAGACCCACACCAGCCCCAGTCCCAGACCTTCTGGATGGGTAGAAATGGGGCATGCAATGGGGTTACCATGACAGGGCTACATGACTGATGTGACAGGTATACCTACAGAGCGCCTGGTACACATAAGCTGCTGTCACTGTGAATCCACTCACTGCCAGTCTCTGTGCTGCTGGCAGGTTGGCAGATGGCAGAGCCGGGGTCCCTCACTGCACCTCTGGCCAAGCCACGACCATATTGGTAGACTAAGCGTTCATAAAGTGTAGAGCAGTGGTTCCCAACTCCGGTCCTTGAGTACCCCCAACAGAACATGTTTGTTGTAATCCCGGGCAAACATGCATGATACAACTCATTCAGGGCCTGGTGATTCGTTGACAAGTTGAATCAGGTGTGCTTGTCCGACAAATGTGTACTGGTGTAAAGGATAATCTTAAGGTTTAAAGCAAGGCAGAAACCAACATGTCTTCAATGTGTACTTCTTGAACCCAAAATATTGTCGGAATAAAACTTCTGGTACTGGTTTGTTGTGCCATTTACATGCTTGTAACTCATGTAGTAAAAATGTTACACCAGTACCTGAAACGTATTAGCATAATTAAATCAAGGCTTTGAACAGCCAAAAACCTCTAAACTACAAAGCACATGGAGCATTCTGACTGTTTTCAATTTAGCCTTCCAATCAGGGGAGGAGGGTCAGGGTCCGGCCTTGTTTGGTTATATACGCAACTAGTCTGTGAGGCAGAAGGTCACATTCCTGGAGTGGCACTGGGTCTAGTAAAGGAGAGAGAGTGGGATATGCGTCAAACAGCAACCTTGGGAAAATCCTCTGCATTATCATTAACAGCAGACTTGTACATTTCCTCAGTGAAAACAATGTACTGAGCAAATGTCAAATTGGCTTTTTACCAAATTATCGTACGACAGACCACATATTCACCCTGCACACCCTAATTGACAAACAATCAAACCAAAAAAAAAGGCTAGGTCTTCTCATGCTTTGTTGATTTCAAAAAATCCTTCGACTCAATTTGGCATGAGGGTCTGCTATGCAAATTGATGGAAAGTGGTGTTAGGGGGAAAACATACGACATTACAAAATCCATGAACACAAACAACAAGTCTGCGGTTAAAATTGGCAAAAAACACACATTTCTTTCCACAGGGCCGTGGGGTGAGACAGAGATGCAGCTTTAGCCCCACCCTCTTCAACATATATATCAACGAATTGGCGAGGGTACCTAGAACAGTCTGCAGCACCCGGCCTACCCTACTAGAATCTGAAGTCAAATGTCTACTATTTACTGATGATCTGGTTCTTCTGTCACGAACCAAGGAGGGCCTACAGCAGCACCTAGATCTTCTGCACAGATTCTGCCAGACCTGGGCCCTGACAGTAAATCTCAGTAAGACCAAAATAATGGTGTTCCAAAAAAGGTACAGTTGCCAGGACCACAAATACAAATTCCATCTAGACTCCGTTGCCCTAGAGCACACAAAAAACTATACATACCTTGGCCTAAACATCAGCACCACAGGTAACTTCCACAAAGCTGTGAACGATCTGAGAGACAAGGCAAGAAGTGCCTTCTATGCCACCAAAAGGAACATAAAATTCGACATACCAATTAGGATCTGGCTAAAAATACTTGAATCAGTTATAGAACCCATTGCACTTTATGGTTGTGAGGTCTGGGGTCCGCTCACCAACCAAGAATTCACAAAATGGGACAAACACCAAATTGAGACTCTGCATGCAGAATACGGCAAAGACATCCTCTGTGTACAATGTAAAACACCAAATAATGCATGCAGAGCAGAATTAGGCCGATACCCGCTAATTATCAAAATCTAGAAAATTGCCGTTAAATTGCCTACAACCACCTAAAAGGAACCGATTCCCAAACCTTCCATAACAAAGCCATCACCTAGAGAGAGAGATGAACCTGGAGAAGAATCCCCTAAACAAGCTGGTCCTGGGGCTCTGTTCACAAACACAAACACACCCCACAGAGCCCCAGGACAGCAACACAATTAGACCCAACCAAATCATGAGAAAACAAAAAGAGAATTACTTGACACATTGGAAAGAATTTACAAAAAAAACAGAGCAAACTAGAATGCTATTTCGCCCTAAACAGAGAGTACACAGTGGCAGAATAACTGACGACTATGACTGACCGAAACTTAAGGAAAGCTTTGACTATGTACAGACTCAGTAAGCATAGCCTTGCTATTGAGAAAGGCCGCCGTAGGCAGACCTGGCTCTCAAGAGAAGACAGGCTATGTGCACACTGACCACAGAATGAGGTGGAAACTGAGATGCACTTCCTAACCTCCTGCCAAATGTATGACCATATTAGAGACACATATTTCCCTCAGATTACACAGATCCACAAATAATTTGAAAACAAACCCAATGTTCATAAACTCCCATATCTACTGGGTGAAATACCACAGTGTGCCATCACAGCAACAATATTTGTGACCTGTTGCCACAAGAAAAGGGCAACCAGTGAAGAACAAACCCCATTGTACACTACCGGTCAAAAGTTTTAGAACACCTACTCATTCAAGGTTTTTCTTTATTTTTACTATTTTCTACATTGTAGAATAATAGTGAAGACATCAAAACTATGAACAAACAAATATGGAATCATGGAGTAACCAAAAAAGTGTTAAACAAATCAAAATATATTTTATATTTGAGATTCTTCAAATAGTCACCCTTTCCCTTGATGACAGCTTTGCACACTCTTGGCATTTTCTCAACCATCTTCATGAGGTAGTCACCTGGAATGCATTTCAATTAACAGGTGTGCCGCCTTAAAAGTTCATTTGTGGAATTTCTTTCCTTAATGTGTTTGAGCCAATCAGTTGTGTTGTGACCAGGTAGAGGGGTATACAAAAGATGGCCCTATTTGGTAAAAGACCTAGTCCATATTATGGCTAGAACATCTCAAATAAGCAATGAAAATGACAAGTTCAGGGAGTGAGTGTTTTAATGAATAAACACAACATAATGCAAAACAGCAAACACTAACAGCACACAGACATGAAACAGAAACAATAATGCCTGGGGAAGGAACAAAAGGGAGTGCCATATAGGGAAGGTAATCAGGGAGGTGATGGAGTCCAGGTGAGTTTGAAGACGTGCAGGTGCGCGTAACGATGGTGACAGGTGTGTGCCATTACGAGGAACCTGGTGACCTAGAGGCCGAAAGCACACGTGACAACATGAAGGTCAGTCAATCCGGAAAATTTCAAGAACCATCAAGCGCTATGATGAAACTGGCTCTCACGAGGACCGCCACAGGAAGGGAAGACCCAGAGTTACCTCTGTGGCAGAGTATAAGTTCATTAGAGTTACCAGCCTCAGAAATTACATCCCAAGTAAATGCTTCACAGAGTTCAAGTAACAGACACATCTCAACATCAACTGTTCAGAGGAGACTGCGTGAATCAGGCCTTCATGGTCAAATTGCGGCAAAGAAACCACAACTAAAGAACATCAATAAGAAGAAGAGACTTGCTTGGGCCGTGTCTTTGTGAGACGTGGTGTGGGTGAACGGATGATCTCTGCATGTACAGTCATGGCCAAAAGTTTTGAGAATGACACACATATACATTTTCACAAAGTCTGCTGCCACAGTTTGCATATACTCCAGAATGTTATGAAGAGTGTTCTGATGAATTGCAATTAATTGCAAAGTCCCTCTTTGCCATGCAAATGAACTAAATCCCCAAAAACCATTTCCGTTGCATTTCAGCCCTGCCACAAAAAGACCAGCTGACATCATGTCAGTGATTCTCTCGTTAACACAGGTGTGAGTGTTGACGAGGACAAGGCTGGAGATCACTATGTCATGCTGATTGAGTTCGAATAACAGACTGGAAGCTTCAAAAGGAGGGTGGTGCTTGGAATCATTGTTCTTCCTCTGTCAACCATGGTTACCTGCAAGGAAACACATGCCGTCATCATTGCTTTGCAGAAAAAAGGCTTCACAGGCAAGGATATTGCTGCCAGTAAGATTGCATCTAAATCAACCATTTATCGGATCATCAAGAACTTCAAGGAGAGCGGTTCAATTGTTGTGAAGAAGGCTTCAGGGCGCCCAAGAAAGTCCAGCAAGCGACAGGACCGTCTCCTAAAGTTGATTCAGCTGCGGGATCCGGGGACCACCAGTACAGAGCTTGCTCCGGAATGGCAGCAGGCAGGTGTGAGTGCATCTGCACGCACAGTGAGGCGAAGACTTTTGCATGATGGCCTGGTATCAAGAAGGGCAGCAAAGAAACCACTTCTTTCCAGGAAAAACATCAGGGACAGGCTGATATTCTGCAAAATGTACAGGGATTGATCTGCTGAGGACTGGGGTAAAGTCATTTTCTCTGATGAATCCCCTTTCCGATTGTTTGGGGCATCCAGAAAAAAGCTTGTCCGGAGAAGACGAGGTGAGCGGTACTATCAGTCCTGTGTCATGCCAACAGTAAAGCCTCCTGAGACCATTCATGTGTGGGGTTTCTTCTCAGCCAAGGGGGTGGGCTCACTCACAATTTTTTCCGAAGAACACAGCCATGAATAAAGAATGGTACCAACACATCCTCCGTGAGCAACTTCTCCCAACCATCCAGGAACAATTTGGTGACGAACAATGCCTTTTCCAGCATGATGGAGCACCTTGCCATAAGGCAAAAGTGATAACTAAGTGGCTCGGGGAACAAAACATCGATATTTTGGGTCCATGGCCAGGAAACTCCCCAGACCTTAATCCCATTAAGAACTTGTGGTCAATCCTCAAGAGGCGGGTGGACAAACAAAAACCCACAAATTCTGACAAACTCCAAGCATTGATTATGCAAGAATGGGCTGCCATCAGTCAGGATGTGGCCCAGAAGTTAATTGACAGCATGCCAGGGCGGATTGCAGAGGTCTTGAAAAAGAAGGGTCAACACTGCAAATATTGACTCTTTGCATCAACTTCATGTAATTGTCAATAAAAGCCTTTGACACTTATGAAATGCTTGTAATTATACTTCAGTATTCCATAGTAACATCTGACAAAAATATCTAAAGACACTGAAGCAGCAAACTTTGTGGAAATTAATATTTGTGTCATTCTCAAAACTTTTGGCGACGACTGTATATTTCCCACTGTAAAGCATGGAGGAGGAGGTGTTATGGTCTCGGGGTGCTTTGCTGGTGACACGGTCTGTGATTTATTTCGAATTCAAGGCACACTTAATCAGCATGGCTACCGCAGCATTCTGCAGCGATACCATCCCATCTGGATTGGGCTTAGTGGGACTATCATTTGTTTTTCAAGAGGACAATGACCCGACACACCTCCAAGCTGTGTAAGGGCTATTTTACCAAGAAGGAGAGTGATGGAGTGCTGCATCAGATGACCTGGCCTCCACAATCCCCCGACCTCAACCAAATTGAGAAGGTATGGGATGAGTCGAACCGCAGATTGAAGGAAAAGCAACCAACAAGTGCTCAGCATATGTGGGAACTCCTTCAAGACTGTTGGAAAAGCATTTCAGGTGAAGCTGGTTGAGAGAATGCCAAGCGTGTACAAAGCTGTCATCAAGGCAAAGGGTAGCTATATGAAGAATCTCAAATATAAAATATATTTAGATTTGTTTAACACTTATTTGGTTACTACATGATTCCATTTGTGTTATTTCATAGTTTTGATGTGTTCACTATTTTTATACAATGTAGAAAATAGTACAAATTAAGCAAAACCCTTGAATGTTGAGGTGTTCTAAATCTTTTGACCGGTAGCGTAAATACAACCCATTTTTATTTTTATTTATTTTCCCTTTTGTACTTTAACCATTTGCACATCATTACAACACTGAAAATACAGTATACATAATATGACATTTGAAACAAGTTTATAATTTTGGAACGTCTGTGAGTGTAATGTTTACTGCTCAATTTTATTGTTTATTTCACTTTTGTTTATTATCTACTTCACTTGCTTTGGCAATGTTAACATATGTTTCCCATGCCAATAAAGCCCCTTGAATTGAATTGAATTGAGAGACCCCCCTTATTTTAAACACAGGTCAGGTCGTATTGTGACTTTGACTCCAGGTCAGTTTAGACTATCATGGTCATCTCTCTAACAGAGACACAGACACTTAGTGCTGTCTAGAGACCAGACAGACAAGCGTAACACTGCCCCACCGCAACCTAAAGCAATACACAGGCCTTCTATGAAACCATCATTAAGTCCCGGTGTGGAAAAAATAGAAACAATATTCAAAACCTCTTAGTGCTTTTAGCTAGTGAATGTAATTGTTTAGTAGATTGGGATCAAATGTAAAAATCTAATCAAATTGTATTTGTCACATGCGGCGAATACAACTATATACAGGGAGTACAAGTACCAGACCAATGTGCAGCTATATACAGGAAGTACCAGTACCAGATCAATGTGGAGCTATATACAGGAAGTACCAGTACCAGATCAATGTGGAGCTATATACAGGGAGTACCAGTACCAGATCAATGTGCAGTTATATACAGGGTGTACCAGTACCAGATCAATGTGCAGAGGTACAAGGTATTTGAGGTAGATACTGCATGTACATGAAGGCAGGGTAAAAGTGACTAGGCATCAGGATAGATAATAATAATAAATAATAATAAAGAGTCAAATAAAGAACAGAGTAGCAGCAAATTATGAGTGTAAAAGTGTGTGAGTGTGCATATGTGTGTGTGTAATGTGTATGTATGTGTGTTTGTGTTGTGTCGGTATGCGCTACGTGCATATGTAGTGTATGTGAATGGGTGTGGGTTTTGTGTGGGAATGGCAATGTAGCGTGTGTGAGTGTATATGGTGTCTATCACAGGAGGTTGGTGGCACCTTAATTGGGGAGAACGGGCTCGTGGTAATGGCTGGAGTGGAATAGGTGGAATGGTATCCACCACATCATACTCATGGTTTCCAGGTTTTGATGCCACTCCATTACCTCCAGCCATTATTATGAGCCGTCCTCCCCTCAGCAGCCTCCACTGGTGTGTACTGTATATATAGTCTTGTGATTTTGCGTAGGGTCAATGCAAGATAGAGTCAGTACAGATCATTTGGGTACCATTCATTTACTATTTAGCAGTCTTATCCTGTTGGTCCGAGGACCGATGCTCCGGTTCCGGTTTGCCCGATGGTAGCAGAGTTAACAGTGTATGCCATGGGTAGCTGGAGTCTTTGGCAATTTTTCAGGCATTCCTCTGACTCCACCTGATATAGAGGTCATGGATTGCAGGGAGCCCCAGTGATGTACTGCGCAGTCCTCATCATCCTCTGTAGCGCTTTGAGGTCAAGGGTGATGCATTTGCCATACAAAGCGGTGATGCAACCAGTTAAGATGCTCTCGATGGTGCAGCTATAGAACTTTTTGAGGATCTGAGGGCCCATGCCAAATCTTTTCAGCCTCCTGAGGGGGAAGAGGGGCTACCGTTTCCTCTTCACGACTGTGCGTGGACCACGTTAAGACCTTAATGATATGGATGCCAAGGAACTTGAAGCTCTCGACCTTCTCCACAACAGACCATTCGATGTGGATGGGGGCGTGCTCTCCCCTCTTTCTCCTATAGTCCACGATCAGCTTCTCGGTCTTACTGACATTGACGGAGAGGTTGTTTTCCTGGCACCACACTGCTAAGTCTCTGACCTCAAACTTGATGATGGTGTTGGAGTCGTGTGTGGCCACTCAGTCCCCTCCTGTACTACTTGTCCACCCACAACTAAGCACACACCCCTGAGAGGCCCCCGTGTTGAGGGTCAGCGTGGCGGAGGTGTTGTTGCCTACCCTCACCACCAGGGGACGGCCCATCAGGAAGTCTAGGACCCAGCTGCAAACAGAGGGGTTCAGTCCCAGGGTCCCTAGATAGGTGGGTGAACCAGGACAGACAGGAATTAAGTACATACACCAGAGAGGGATTTGATCTGAAGGATGAAGGTCTGAGTCACCCACACCAAAATAATATAAATAGCCTGCCGCACAAAAGGCATCTCTACCACTCTCTCTCTGTCTCTGTCTCTCTGTATGTCAGAAAAACACTGGGGCAAAAGTGATCAGCCGTAAACTCTACACCAGGTATTCCCAAACTGGGGTACGCGTTACACACAATGCCGTCGGGGGTACGCCAAATAAAAATGTGATTCACATTTTATTTATTTTTTCTTCAAATTTTGAAACAGTATATTTTTATTTTCCAATGGGGCTATACATTTGGGTGAGGTTTTTTTCTTGCCTGAGTGGCCTCGTTTCACTGCCAAAAATGAAACGAAACCATCTAGTGTTCAGCGAAATAACAACAATGTCAAATACAGGTAGCCTAGTCAAATAATTAACATCCAATCACATTAACCGTTACTGTCTCACAGGAAACCTTCACTCTTGCGCAGACATTTAGCAACAAAACATGACAATTTGAAAAATAAGCCATGGGAGTTTTTGGATCGAGAATAAAGATGACTTTCGAGTAGTAAGACATGTATAAAAGCAACAGATACCATTAATAAGAAGGGTCTAGAAGTGTCTTATATGGTGAGCTACCGAATGGCTAGGACAGGCAAGCCCCATACTATTGTGGTGGACTTAATTCTTCCTGCTGCCGCGGATATTGCTTGGACAATACTGGGGGAAAAGGCTCAAAACACTATACAGACAATGACTTCATCAAACAACACTGTTTCACGAAGAATCAGTGACATGGCAGGAGATGTTTTGAAACAATTACTGCTTCGCGTACAAACCAGTGAATTATATGCGTTACAGCTGGATGAGTCAACAGACGTGGAGGGCCTGGCACAGCTTCTGGTATACGTCCGTTACATTTATGGGGGGTCAATTAAGGAAGACATCCTCTTCTGCAAACCACTGTAAACCAGGACCATGATATTTTTTAAGTACTGGACAGCTTTGTGACATCAAATGGAATTTGGTGGTCAAGATGTGTTGGTATCTGTACTGATGGCGCAAAAGACATGACAGGGAGACATAGTGGATTGCTAACGCATGTGTAAGCAGTTGCTTCCAACACCACTTGGGTACACTGCAGCATCCCCCGACAGGCTCTTGCTGCCAAGGGAATGCCTGACAGCTTGAAAGACGTTTTGGACACTACAGTGAAAATGGTTAACTTTGTTAAAGCATGGCCCATGAACTCTCGTGTATTTTCTGCATTATGCAATGATATTGGCAGCGATGAAATCACAAGTGAAATATACCAAAACACAGGTTAGCTTGTTGTTAATCCACCTATCGTGTCAGATTTTGAAAATATGCTTTACAGCGAAAGCAATCCAAGCGTTTGTGAGTTTATCAATCACTAGACAAAACAGTAAGAACAGCTAGCCTCAAATTAGCTTGGTCACGAAAGTCAGAAAAGCAATCAAATGAATCGCTTACCTTTGATGATCTTCGGATGTTTAAACTCACGAGACTCCCAGTTACACAATAAATGTTATTTTTGTTCGATAAAGATTAGTTTTATAACCAAAAACCGCCATTTGATTTGCGCGTTATGTTCAGAAAACCACAGGCTCGTTCCGGTCCTGAAGGGCAGACGAAAATTCAAAAAAGTATCCGTAATGTTCGTAGAAACATGTCAAACGTTTTTTATAATCAATCCTCAGGTTGTTTTTAACATACATAATCGATAATATTTCAACCGGACGGTAAACTATTCAATACTACAGAGAAAGAAAATGTTGAGCTACAACTCTCGGGCGCATGAACTAATCAAAGGACACCTGACGCGTTTTGATAAATCTCGCTCATTTTTCAAAGTAAAAGCTTGAAACTATGTCTAAAGCCTGGTCACAGCCTGAGGAAGCCATTGGAAAATCTGGTTGATACCGCTTTAAATGGAGGAGGGGCAGGCAATGGAACAGGGATTTTTCCAAATAAAAGGCACTTCCGGGTTGGATTTCCTCAGGTTTTCGCCTGCAAAATCAGTTCTGTTATACTCACAGACAATATTTTGACAGTTTTGGAAACGTTAGAGTGTTTTCTATCCTAATCTGTCAATTATATGCATATTCTAGCATCTGGGCCTGAGAAATAGTCAGTTTACCTTGGGAACGTTATTTTTCCAAACATAAAAATAGTGCCCCCTAGCTGAAAGAGGTTAAGAAGTTGGAGCTCTTTTCTGTCTGCATTAACAAGGACATTGTGTACAAATGAACTCAAGCTTACTGACAATGTCAAATGTGATATAGTGAAGCACCTGAGTGAGCTGGGTGCACAATTACGCAGGTACTTTCCTGAAACGGATGACAAAACAACTAGATTCGTTATCCCTTTCATGCTCTGCCTCCAGTCCACTTACTGATATCTGAACAAGAGAGCCTCATCAAAATTGCAACAAGTGGTTCTGTGAAAATTGAATTGAATCAGAAGCCACTGCCAGATTTCTGGATAGGGCTGCGCTCATAGTTTCTTGCCTTGGCAAATCACGCTGTTAAGACATTGATGCCCTTTGCAACCACGTACCTATGTGAGACTGGATTCTCGGCCCTCACAAGCATGAAAACTAAATACAGGCACATACTGTGTGTGGAAAACAATTTAAGACTGAGACTCTCCAATACAACCCAACATTGCAGTTATATGCATCCTTTCAAGCACACCCTTCTCATTAACCTGTGGTGAGATATTTCAAAAATGTTATGAACAAATAAGGTTTTATATGTAAGATGGCTAAATAAAGAGCAAAATATTGATTATTGATATGTTATTATTTGTGCCCTTGTTCTATAAGAGCTCTTCCTACGAGCCGGGTTGTGACAAAAACTCACACTTATGTTTAATAAATGTATCGTATAGTGTGTGTTTGTAACAGGCTTACAGTGATGGCAAAAAACAACATTTGAGAGTGCGCTGACCCTGGTGCTAGAGGGGGTACGCAGCTGGAGGTTAAATGTCTGAAGGGGTACGGGACTATAAAAAGTTTTGGAACCACTGCTCTAACCAATGGAATTGGAATGTCCTTCTACACAGAGAGATCCGCACAATATAGTCTAGCTATGTAGACTAGCTAGAGAAAGAGAAAAGAGCCTGAGAGGAAGGGGGGCCACATACAGAACGAGTGACTGTGTTACAAATGGCACCCTATTCCCTTTATAGTGCACTAATTTTGACCAGGGCCTATAGGTCTCTAGTCAAAAGTAGTGCACTATATAGGGAATATGGTTCATTTGGGACACATACATTGTGGGCAAGAAAAAAATCCACAATGCCGCCTTTTCACAGAGAGGTGATGACACATTTACGGGAAGCTCAAATTTTCCTAATGACACGGAGGAGAACGGAGGGAGAGAGGGGTGGAGGGGAAGAAGGGAGGAGGAGTGGTGGACTGAGGCTCATTGTTAGGCTGCAGGTGATTTACAAGAGGCCGGGGGCTCCTGGGCTCTGCCAGTGAGGGATATATCTGCCTGCATGCCTGCCGTCGCTATAGCACTGTGCCTTTATGTCAATTGTGGCGTTGCAGGGCCAATGAGGGTGTGAGGGTGCGAGCGTGCGTGTCTGTGTGTGCGTGTGCGTGTGTGTGTGCGTGTGTGTGTGTGTGTGTGTGTGTGTGTGGAAAGCAGTGTGGTGTAGTGCCATCCCGGGGCCAGGCTGAGGTCCATACATCTCACCCACAGACAGCACTGAGATCAAAGGATGCACCGTTCCTCTAAAGGAACCTCACAACATTTGCACAGGACAGGGGTAGTTGGTAGTGTACCCCAGCCCATCTCTACCTTACTGGCTATACTGTCTGAATACTAACCAGAACAAGTCTCTTTTGAGTGCCACCACCATTCACCACTTGACCTTTCACCCCTACATACCACAGTAAGAAAACAGACCTGGGATGGGACACAAATGGAACCCTATTCCCTACATAGTGCACTACTTTTGTCAAGGGCCCATAAGGCTCTGGTCAAAAGTAGTGTACTATATAGGGAATAGGGTATCGTTTGGAGCCCAGTCTTGGTTTAAGTGTGTCACTGGTCACTTGATGTGAGTGAATGAGGATTGAAAGACATGCTTCGTGTCAGTGGTTTCCTGTTGATCATTCCATCAAGGAACACAATATACAGTGTCTGACAGCATTGTCTTGACATTCCTCAGAAGACATCAATGTAAAAAGGCTCAAAAATCCCCTAGTAGCACTTTAGTAAGTGTTTGATCACAATGAGTGAGGGGAAAAAGGTCATCTGAAATACAGTATACATTCTTGGGAAAAAAGCAGACTGGTGTTTCCAGAAACCATGACCTTACTGATGCACAGTGACTGTAGCACAGCATGTAAAGATAACATGAACATCTTCATTAACAATTCACCAAACATACACTTGACCATGACAACACAGTTCAAACAATCTGTATTAAAATACTATTGTGCTTTCTCCATTACCCTCTGTGGGTAGTGAGAACAGCTAAACCCTGTCAGCTTAACAGGGATGTTGATGATAGCTTATTCCAAAGCAGTGAATTATTTATTGTTTCTCTTGTTTTGACCACCATGCTGATGTTCCCCTCCACAGAACATCCATGAATTAGAGAGGGGAGCTCTTTGGAAAATGCTCAAATACACCAGTCAACAGCAGGATCAGGATGGGTCTCCTCCACCTTACTCCTACCAATCAGACAGCCTGTACAAACCTCCCTGTCTACTCTGTGGAGTCCAGTAACCAACTGTGGACATTGTGTTGACACAAGGTTCTCTCTCTCGCTCTCTCTCAGTACACAAAACAACAGGGGGAAAAGTGCATCATTGTATGAAACATTTTGGTGATCGATTTTGGAACAACACTGTCAAAGGCTTGCATTGAAAACAACTAAACCTGAGAGCCAAGAGAACAACAAAGCAGAACAGGAAACAGTGTCTGCTGCCAGCAATAGAGTCTCTGGAGTTGAAGAGAGTTCTTTCTAAATCAACAGCTAATCACTTTCATTAAGTATTTACTTGCTATTCCATTAATCCGTCTCTGGCTGCCTCTCCTCTCTGACCCCAAATTTTAATAACAGAGGGGCCCATCGAGGGCTGCCCCTGCGCTGGCGACTGGGAGCCCCCGAGCTACGAGCCGCTGATCCTCAACCCATTTTAATCCATCATGCACGGACGAGAGAGTAGGAGATGTGTGTGCATGTGGCTGCGAGAGGAGAGGATAGGAGAGTCTGATGCCTTCCTCATCCTTCATACAACAGAGAGTCGGATGCCTTCCTCATCCTTCATACAACAGAGAGTCGGATGCCTTCCTCATCCTTCATACAACAGAGAGTCGGATGCCTTCCTCATCCTTCATACAGAGAGTCGGATGCCTTCCTCATCCTTCATACAACAGAGAGTCGGATGCCTTCCTCATCCTTCATACAACAGAGAGTCGGATGTCTTCCTCATCCTTCATACAACAGAGAGTCGGATGCCTTCCTCATCCTTCATACAACAGAGAGTCGGATGCCTTCCTCATCCTTCATACAACAGAGTCGGATGCCTTCCTCATCCTTCATACAACAGAGAGTCGGATGCCTTCCTCATCCTTCATACAACAGAGAGTCGGATGCCTTCCTCATCCTTCATACAACAGAGTCGGATGCCTTCCTCATCCTTCATACAACAGAGTCGGATGCCTTCCTCATCCTTCATACAACAGAGTCGGATGCCTTCCTCATCCTTCATACAACAGAGAGTCGGATGCCTTCCTCATCCTTCATATAACAGAGAGTCGGATGCCTTCCTCATCCTTCATATAACAGAGTCGGATGCCTTCCTCATCCTTCACACAACAGAGAGTCGGATGCCTTCCTCATCCTTCATACAACAGAGTCGGATGCCTTCCTCATCCTTCATACAACAGAGAGTCGGATGCCTTCCTCATCCTTCACACAACAGAGTCGGATGCCTTCCTCATCCTTCACACAACAGAGAGTCGGATGCCTTCCTCATCCTTCATACAACAGAGTCGGATGCCTTCCTCATCCTTCATACAACAGAGAGTCGGATGCCTTCCTCATCCTTCATATAACAGAGTCGGATGCCTTCCTCATCCTTCATACAACAGAGTCGGATGCCTTCCTCATCCTTCATACAACAGAGAGTCGGATGCCTTCCTCATCCTTCATATAACAGAGTCGGATGCCTTCCTCATCCTTCATACAACAGAGAGTCGGATGCCTTCCTCATCCTTCATATAACAGAGTCGGATGCCTTCCTCATCCTTCATACAACAGAGAGTCGGATGCCTTCCTCATCCTTCATATAACAGAGTCGGATGCCTTCCTCATCCTTCATATAACAGAGTCGGATGCCTTCCTCATCCTTCATATAACAGAGTCGGATGCCTTCCTCATCCTTCATACAACAGAGAGTCGGATGCCTTCCTCATCCTTCATACAACAGAGTCGGATGCCTTCCTCATCCTTCATACAACAGAGAGTCGGATGCCTTCCTCATCCTTCATATAACAGAGTCGGATGCCTTCCTCATCCTTCATATAACAGAGTCGGATGCCTTCCTCATCCTTCATACAACAGAGAGTCGGATGCCTTCCTCATCCTTCATATAACAGAGTCGGATGCCTTCCTCATCCTTCATATAACAGAGTCGGATGCCTTCCTCATCCTTCATACAACAGAGTCGGGTGCCTTCCTCATCCTTCATATAACAGAGTCGGATGCCTTCCTCATCCTTCATATAACAGAGTCGGATGCCTTCCTCATCCTTCATATAACAGAGTCGGATGCCTTCCTCATCCTTCATACAACAGAGAGTCGGATGCCTTCCTCATCCTTCATACAACAGAGTCGGATGCCTTCCTCATCCTTCATACAACAGAGTCGGGTGCCTTCCTCATCCTTCATACAACAGAGAGTCGGATGCCTTCCTCATCCTTCATACAACAGAGTCGGGTGCGTTCCTCATCCTTCATACAACAGAGTCGGGTGCGTTCCTCATCCTTCATACAACAGAGTCGGGTGCGTTCCTCATCCTTCATACAACAGAGTCGGATGCCTTCCTCATCCTTCATACAACAGAGAGTCGGATGCCTTCCTCATCCTTCATACAACAGAGTCGGGTGCGTTCCTCATCCTTCATATAACAGAGTCGGGTGCCTTCCTCATCCTTCATACAACAGAGTCGGGTGCCTTCCTCATCCTTCATACAACAGAGTCGGGTGCCTTCCTCATCCTTCATACAACAGAGAGTCGGATGCCTTCCTCATCCTTCATACAACAGAGAGTCGGATCCCTTCCTCATCCTTCATACAACAGAGAGTCGGGTGCGTTCCTCATCCTTCATACAACAGAGTCGGGTGCGTTCCTCATCCTTCATACAACAGAGTCGGGTGCCTTCCTCATCCTTCATACAACAGAGTCGGGTGCCTTCCTCATCCTTCATACAACAGAGTCGGATGCCTTCCTCATCCTTCATACAACAGAGAGTCGGATGCCTTCCTCATCCTTCATACAACAGAGAGTCGGATCCCTTCCTCATCCTTCATACAACAGAGAGTCGGGTGCGTTCCTCATCCTTCATACAACAGAGTCGGGTGCGTTCCTCATCCTTCATACAACAGAGTCGGGTGCCTTCCTCATCCTTCATACAACAGAGTCGGGTGCCTTCCTCATCCTTCATACAACAGAGTCGGGTGCCTTCCTCATCCTTCATACAACAGAGTCGGGTGCCTTCCTCATCCTTCATACAACAGAGAGTCGGATGCCTTCCTCATCCTTCATACAACAGAGAGTCGGATCCCTTCCTCATCCTTCATACAACAGAGAGTCGGGTGCGTTCCTCATCCTTCATACAACAGAGTCGGGTGCGTTCCTCATCCTTCATACAACAGAGTCGGGTGCCTTCCTCATCCTTCATACAACAGAGTCGGGTGCCTTCCTCATCCTTCATACAACAGAGTCGGGTGCCTTCCTCATCCTTCATACAACAGAGTCGGGTGCCTTCCTCATCCTTCATACAACAGAGTCGGGTGCGTTCCTCCATCCTCATCCCTCATATACAGTGCCTTCAGAACGTATTCACATCCTTGGACTTCTTCCACATTTTGTTGTGTTACAGCCTGAATTTAAAATGGATTAAATTGATCTTTTTGTCACTGACCTACACACAATACCCCATGTCAAAGTTGAATTATGCTTTTCGAAATTTTAACAAATGAATAAAAAATGAAAAGCTGAAATGTCTTGAGTCAATAAGTATTCAACCCCATTTGTTATGGCAAACCTAAATAAGTTCAGGAGTGAAACTGTGTAACGTTGTGCGCTGAAAGTCGGGAAGCAAGTTCAGGGAGTGAGTGTTTTAATGAAAAAACACAACATAATACAAAACAAGAAACATGAACAACGCACATACATTAAACTGAAACAATGACGCCTGGGGAAGGGACCAAGGGGAGTGACATATATAGAGCAGGTAATCAAGGAGGTGATGGAGTCCAGGTAAGTGTCATATTGGGCTAATGCGCATAACGATGGTGACAGGTGTGCGCCTTAACGAGCAGCCTGGTGACCTAGAGGCCGGAGAGGGAGCACACGTGACAGACTGTCACATAATAAGTTGCATGGATAATAATAGTGTTTAACATAATTTTTGAATGACTACCTCATCTGTACCCCACACATTCAATTATCTGTTAGGTCCCTCAGTCGAGCAGTGAATTTCAAACACAGATTCAACCACAAAGACCAGGGAGGTTTTCCAATGCCTCGCAAAGAAGGGCACCTATTGGTAGATGGGTAAAACATTTAAAAGCAGACAATGAATATCCCTTTGGGCATTATTAATTACACTTTGGATGGTGTATCAATACACCCAGTCACTACAAAGATACATGCGTCCTTTCTAACTCAGTTGCCGGACAGGAAGGAAGCCGCTCAGGGATTTCACCATGATGCCAATGGTGACTTTAAAACAGTTAGAGTTTAATGGCTGTGATAGGAGAAAACTGAGGATGGATCAGCAACATTGTATTTACTCCACAATACTAACCTAAATGACAGAGTGAAAAGAAGGAAGCCTATAGAGCTTACAAATATTCCAAATCATGCATCCTGTTTGCAGTAAGGCACTAAAGGAATACTGCAAAGCAATTCACTTTTTGTTCTGAATACAAAGTGTTATGTTTGGGGCAAATCCAATACAACACATTACTTAGTACCACTCTCTATATTTTAAAGCATAGTGGTGGCTGCATCATGTTATGGGTATGCTTGTAATTGTTAAGCACTGTGGAGTTTTTCAGGATAAAACATAAATGGAATGGAGCTAAGCACAGGTAAAATCCTAGAGAAAACCTGGTTCAATCTGCTTTCCAGCAGACACTGGGAGATGAATTCACCATTCAGCAGGACAATTACCTAAAACGTAAGACCAAATCTACACTGGAGTTGCTTACCAATAAGACCATGAATGTTCCTGAGTGGCTGAATTACAGTTTTGACTTAAATCTGCTTGAACATCTATGGCAAGATGTGAAAATGGTTGCCTAGTTTGAAGAATTATGAAAAGAATAATGGGCAAATGTGTGCAAAGCTCTTCGATACTTACACAGAAAGACTCACAGCTGTAATCGCTGCCAAAGGTGATTCTAAACATGTATTAACTCAGGGGTGTGAATACTTATGTAAATGAGATATTTCTGTATTTCATTTTCAATACATTTGCAAAAAAATTCAAAACATTGTATGTAGATGGGTGAAAGAAAAACAGCTATTTAATCCATTTTGAATTCAGGCTGTAACACAACAAAATGTAGAATAAGTCAAGGGGTATGAATGCTTTCTGGAGGCACTGTGTAGAAATGAAGAAAACCCCTTGAATGAGAAGGTGTGTCCAAACTGACTGGTACTGTATAATAAACTCTCTCATTATGTAATGGTAGGCTCCTTCCACGGTGCAGCCAGCCACGTTGCGTGTGACCTGTGTTTTGGGCCGTTCCGCCCAATTGACCCCCCGATGCAGGAAGACGGGTGACGGGCCACTGCCTTTCACCTTGGAGCCACAACAGTGAGCCAGCTGTGAGTGATAACCATGCAGTGATCCTCCTGTAAAAGAGCAGGCTAATTCACTGGCTGTCGTGTTAAGCAGCTCTCAGTAAATCATTCACAATTTACGAGTATGAGAGGGCATCAACAAGTCAGGGACTTGGTTCATCAAAGCCTGAGGCAAGAGGGGGAAAAGGCCAGCTTACTCAGCTGGGAAGCCACATACTGACACTAAATTATACATTTTTGGGGCTTAACAGGCAACGACCCACAGAAATGAACGTTGGCACAATCTGTGAAAAAGAAAAGCATTTTGGGTTAAACATTATAAAAGCAGTGCATGCAGGGAAATGCCCATCCGCAAGAGTCAGGAGTTTGCTCTGTACTGTAAATCAATGGACGGTGACCACTGCCATTTCAGCGGATCATGTCTGCCTCACTTCACATCTCCTTCAACACATCCCCAGCCAGAGAAGTCAACAGCTCTAAGCACTCCCAGGCAATGCCCAAACAAGAGCCAAAAGGTCCTTGTACCTCAGCCAGGGAAGTCACTACAGCTCCACTCCCAGGCCCCAACCAGCACCCAAACATCCTTCAGCCAAGGATAGAGTCACCAGCACTACCAGCCCAGGCCCAATCAAGACACAAATGTCCTTCAACCTCAGCCAGAGAAGTCACTACAGCTTCACTCCCAGGCACCAACCAGGACCCAAATGTCCTTCAGCCAAGGGCAGAGCTGGCTGAACAAACACAATCCAATTAGCAGTAAAACCATGGTAAAGTTTTGCAAAGCCTGGTGCCCCAGGTGGGTGGAGATTTCACTTAAGGTCCAATTGAATGTTTTAAAATGCGCAAACTCTGCTCACCCAGGGCCCCGGGCCATGGGAAACTAACTTGGCATTATCAAAAAACACTGGGTGGAAGGAAACGGGGTTGAATTGGGTGGTGGTGGTTTGTAGGTGAGAGGAGATAAAGAGTGGAATATCACCCTCCCCCCTTTAAAGAGGATGCGTCACCACACCCCACCACATTGTAATGTTTCCATCCACCTCCAAGCAGCACAACAGATCAGAAATAATACAGGGGTTGGATCAGCCACCAGACGCCCAGGAGAATGAAAGATGATGACAAAGAGATGATGATGATGATTGCAATGAGTCAAATACACAAATGGAGGGGGACTAGATAGTCAGATCAAGCAGGCAGGTAGGTGGACGGGCAGGCGGGAAATTGGGGCGTGCTGGCATGATTTACCTGCATCACCACCTGCTGCCAGGCCAGGGGTTGGCTGTTGGGTGGCAGGTTAGCGCTAGGCCCAGTCCCTCCCAACCTGTCGGGGGGTACATTGGAACGCTCCAGCTGCAGGGAGACGTTGCGTCGCTCCTCCTCCAGGGCCCGGGTCAGACGCTCGAAGCGCGCCTCCTGCTCTTTCACCGAGGCCAGGATACTGGCGGCCGAGCGCACGTCATAATCCTCCATGGCCCAATGGTATGAGTCAAAGGGGTTGGGTTGGACTGAGCTGAGCTTCGGTAGGGCAGTGGTCAGAGAACAGGGGGGGGGGGGTGGAGAGAGGGAAGGGACACCAGGTCATTACAGACACTCAACCAGTCTGACATGGTTGGCTTGATAACTGCATCTACTAAACATGAAGATTCCCATGAAGACGTTGGAAGAAGGAAAAAACACTTAATACAATTGTATTGTGAGACCTCAGCTACAGGAAAATATGAGCAGGATATGTTCCACATACACGGTTCCACATGGATGAGCCTTGCACACAATTACACCCTAACAATAGTCTCTCACACTCTTTTACATAGACATCTGGGGGTGGTTCAGGATGAGGTGAGTTTCCTCCAAAAACGCCATGTCACCTGTTGCTATCAATGCAAATGCTGATTTGCAGTACATGCACATATACACCGAGATCCACAGTACATTACCACAGGCATACATAACCAAGATGTCTCATCATGAGCTTCAGGAAGCAGATGCAAAATGGTGTGTAGCCTACGTCACTGTCAAACACTTGTATCCATAACGGATGCTGGAATGACATCAAGGGGGTTGATCACACAATAACAATTGTAAGTAACTACAGTCATACACACAGGGTGTTATGAATACATACCTAGTAGATTAGTAGACAGAGGAGTTAGATAACAGGCATCCCACTCTCTACCAATAGCAAAATGAGTGGAAGAGCCTGATGGCTGGAAGGACAAAAAGCTTGAAAAGGAGGGAAGGTAATAAAAGATGAGATCAGACAGGGGTTAAACCAGAAATGACAGCATTGATTTCGAGGCCCAGAAAATCAAGTGGGGAAAAAGAGCGATCACTGAGGGACAACAAAAACATACCACACAGTCAACAACACAGACACTGTTACATCTGAAACCACACAAAGAGATAAAGAGAGAGTTAGCTTGGCAAGAGATGCAGATGTGTTGATTAGAATCCTGAGCAGGTTGGATTGCAGTGTGTAAGTATGTATGTCTGTAACCAGAACAAGCGGTAGAGAAACAGAGAAAGACAGACAGAGAGAGACACAGAGAGAGAGACACAGAGACAAAGACACAGAGAGAGGGAGACAGAGAGCGAGAGAGAGAGAGAGAGAGTGCGAGACAGAGAGAGCGAGAGATAGCGAGACAGCGAGAGGTAGATAGAGACCCACATTCCCTTTGAAGAACACAATCCCCCTTTGATGTTTGTTTCTGGCTCATCATTTATTTATCCAAAATGGAGATTGGTCTGACAACACTCTCATAGCAAAGCAGTGTGGAGGAGCTCACGTCATTTGAGGTTGAGCTCCATGCTGGTGACGGGTCAGGGAGTGGTGAGATGGGATGAGGGTTGTGGTAGTACTGGTGGTTGAGAGGGCTTTCTCATGTTTGTTTTCCCTCTCCACACAGACAGCCATGAGAGGCTATGGCTACAAACACACAGCCTAGCTGTATTAAGCTGTATTCCTTTTCAAAGAGTTCTGTCAAATGGGGGGGTTACTGGATATTTTTTCCACAGCTTTCATCATCAAACCAGTGGTCGTGGTCTATGATAATAGGGTGATTCTTCACAAAACTATAAAAAAAGCCCATGATTTAGGATTTTCACAACATTTTATCCATAGAAGTGTCTTTTGGAGGAAGGATTATTGACATATATTTGACATTTGTATCTTAAAGCATAAATGAGAAATCATTAATTGAAGTTTTTTTTAAATATTTGTGCCATTTTGACCATTGCAGACCTCCTTTATAACAGTAATGTTTTAACTGTAGGTGCTACAAAACAAAAGCTGGTGTTGTAACGCTCGTCTAAACGTCCTCATCATCTGACGAGGAGAGGCGAGAAGGATCGGACCAATATGCAGCGTTGGTTGAATACATAATGAATTTATTAAATCAAGACGACGAACACCAAGAACACTTGATAACTACAAAACAATAAACGATGTGAACAAACCTGAACTAGAGAACATATAACATGAACGCACGAACAGGAAGGAACACACGAAAATGAATGAAAGAACGAAACGAAACAGTCCCGTGTGGTGCGACATACACAGACACAGCAACAATCACCCACAAACAAACAGTGAGAACAGCATACCTTAATATGGTTCTCAATCAGAGGAAACGTCAAACACCTGTCCCTGATTGAGAACCATATAAGGCTAATAGAAAAGAACCCAACATAGAAACACATAACATAGAATGCCCACCCCAACTCACGCCCTGACCATACTAAACAAATACAAAAACAAAGGAAAACAGGTCAGGAACGTGACAGAACCCCCCCCTCAAGGTGCGAACTCCGAGCGCACCACCTAAAATCTAGGGGAGGGTCTGGGTGGGCATCTGTCCACGGTGGCGGCTCTGGCTCAGGACGTGGTCCCCACCCCACCATAGTCAATCCCCGCTTTCGTAACCTCCTCCTAATGACCACCCTCCAAATTAACCCCACCGGATTAAGGGGCAGCACCGGACTAAGGGGCAGCACCGGACTAAGGGGCAATACCAGAATGAGGGGCAGCTCCGGACTGAGGGGCAGCTCCGGACTGAGGGGCAGCTCCGGACTGAGGGGCAGCTCCGGACTGAGGGGCAGCTCCGGACTGGCTGACGGCTCTGGCTGGTCATGGCTGGCTGACGGCTCTGGCTGGCTGACGGCTCTGGCTGGTCATGGCTGGCTGGCGGCTCTGGCTGCTCATGGCTGGCTGGCGGCTCTGGCTGCTCATGGCTGGCTGGCGGCTCTGGCTGCTCATGGCTGGCTGGCGGCTCTGGCTGCTCATGGCTGGCGGAAGGCTCTGGCTGCTCCTGTCTGGCGCAAGGCTCTGGCTGCTCCTGTCTGGCGGAAGGCTCTGGCGGCTCCTGTCTGGCGGCTCTGAAGGCTCGGGACAGACGGGCGGCTCTGAAGGCTCGGGACAGACGGGCGGCTCTGAAGGCTCGGGACAGACGGGCGGCTCTGAAGGCTCGGGACAGACGGGCGGCTCTGAAGGCTCGGGACAGACGGGCGGCTCTGAAGGCTCGGGACAGACGGGCGGCTCTGAAGGCTCGGGACAGACGGGCGGCTCTGAAGGCTCGGGACAGACGGGCGGCTCTGAAGGCTCGGGACAGACGGGCGGCTCTGAAGGCTCGGGACAGACGGGCGGCTCTGAAGGCTCGGGACAGACGGGCGGCTCTGAAGGCTCGGGACAGACGGGCGGCTCTGAAGGCTCGGGACAGACGGGCGGCTCTGAAGGCTCGGGACAGACGGGCGGCTCTGAAGGCTCGGGACAGACGGGCGGCTCTGAAGGCTCGGGGCAGACGGACGGCTCAGAAGGCGCTGGGCAGACGGACGGCTCAGACGGCGCTGGGCAGACGGATGGCTCAGACGGCGCTAGGCAGACGGATGGCTCAGATTGCGCTAGGCAGACGGATGGCTCAGATGGCGCTGGGCAGGCAGGCAGCTCAGACGGCGCTGGGCAGACGAGCAGTGCAGGCGGCGTTGAGCAGACGAGCAGTGCAGGCGGCGTTGGGCAGACGAGCAGTGCAGGCGGCGTTGGGCAGACGGCCGACTCTGACCTGCTGAGGCGCACAGTAGGCCTGGTGCGTGGTGCCGGAACTGGTGGTACCGGACTGGAGACACGCACCTCAAGGCTAGTGCGGGGAGCAGGAACAGGGCACACTGGTTTCTCAAAGCGCACTATAGGCCTGGTGCGTGGTGCCGGAACTGGTGGTACCGGACTGAGGGCACGCACCTCAGGGCGAGTGCGGGGAGAAGGAACAGTGCGTACAGGGCTCTGGAGACGCACAGGAAGCCTGGTGCGTGGTGTAGGCACTGGTGGTACTGGGCTGGGGCGGGAAGGTGGCGCCGGATATACCGGACCATGCAGGCGTACTGGCTCCCTTGAGCACCGAGCCTGCCAAACCTTACCTGGTTGTATGCTCCCCGTAGCCCGACCAGTGCGGGGAGGTGTAATAATCCGCACTGGGCTGTGTAGGCGAACCGGGGACACCATGCGTAAGGCTGGTGCCATGTATGCCGGCCCGAGGAGACGCACTGGAGACCAGACGCGTTGAGCCGGCTTCATGGTACCTGGCTCAATACTCAATCTAGCCCTGCCAGTGCGGGGAGGTGGAATAACCCGCACCGGGCTATGCACACGTACAGGAGACACCATGCGCTCTACCGCATAACACGGTGTCTGCCTGTACTCTCGCACTCCACGGTAAGCATAGGGAGTTGGCTCAGGTATCCTACCCGGCTTTGCCACACTCCGCGTGTGCCCCACCCACAATACATTTTTGGGTCTGACTCTCGGGCTCCCAACCGCGTCGCCGCGCTGCCTCCTCATACCAGCGCCTCTCTGCCTTCGCTGCCTCCAACTCCGCCTTGGGACGGCGATATTCCCCTGGCTGAGCCCAGGGTCCTTTTCCGTCCAGGATCTCCTCCCAAGTCCACGAGTCCTGTGTCCTCGGTCTCTGCTGCTGCTGCTGTCTGTTCCCACTCTGCTTGATCCTTTTGGGGTGGGTGTTTCTGTAACATTCGTCATATTCCTCCTCCTCGGACGAGGAGGAGCATGGATCGGACCAACACGCAGCGAGGTATGTAGACATAATGAATATTTATTAAAGCAAAGACGAACATACGAAGAACACTTGATAACTACAAAACAATAAACGATGTGAACAAACCTGAACTAGAGAACATATAACATGAACGCACGAACAGGAAGGAACACACGAAAATGAATGAAAGAACGAAACGAAACAGTACCGTGTGGTGCGACATACACAGACACAGCAACAATCACCCACAAACAAACAGTGAGAACAGCCTACCTTAATATGGTTCTCAATCAGAGGAAACGTCAAACACCTGTCCCTGATTGAGAACCATATAAGGCTAATAGAAAAGAACCCAACATAGAAACACATAACATAGAATGCCCACCCCAACTCACGCCCTGACCATACTAAACAAATACAAAAACAAAGGAAAACAGGTCAGGAACGTGACAGGTGTCGTATGAGGCTTTACCGTTTTCTCTGTTATATGAGTTGTATTTTGATATCAATAACACTTCTTTCATTTATCAATATATAAAAAACATATACATGCAATACGGGGCGGCAGGTAGCCTAGTGGTTAGAGCGTTGGACTAGTAACACAAAAGTTGCAAGATCAAATCCCCAAACTGACAAGGTAAAAATCTGTCGTTCTGCCCCTGAACAAGGCACTGTTCCTACCATTTTCACATTCACTCTGTTGGTAATATTTACAATTTGGCAGAGGTGTGGATTCAAGTCACAAATTTCATGAATTGAGACTCGGTTTTGTAAAGTTTCACTAATTTTGTGGCACAGAGTCTCCGTGGATTACGCTCCACGCATACAGAGACAGTAGCCACAGCACTTGCAAAGGGCGGCAATTTCCGAATGTAACAGGCTGTTACTACAATTTCAGGTAAAAAGGGAAAAAAAGGAAAGAAAAAAAACAAACAATTTGTACCGTAAGTCAACAAGACATTTGTGTTTACACTGCCTTGCTTAGAAGGGGGAAACTGTCGGGTGAGTGTCGTGCGCTGTCGGTTGAGACGTGACTAGTTTACATTGCAATACATGTATAGCCGAGGGTATTTTGCGAAAAGTCTAGTAAGTGTGAAGACCCTCTAAGACAGGGGTGTCAAACTCATTCCACGGAGGGCCTAGTGTCTGCAGGTTTTTGGTTTTTCCTTTCAATAAAGCCCTAGACAACCAGGTGTGGGGAGTTCCTAACTAATTAGTGATGTTAATTCATCAATCAAGTACAAGGGAGGAGCGAAAACCCGCAGACACTCGGCCCCCCGTGGAATGAGTTTGACACCTGTGCTCTAAGAGTTTCCAAAGCAGATGTTTGCTAATGGTCTGGGGCTGAGGGAAGCGGGAGAGGAGAGCACACAAAGGTCTCCCCATGTTCAACCCAATCCACCAATAACCAACACCCCTGTTATTTACTACACTAAGTACATGGTAGAACAGCCCTCAAAACACACTGGGAGGCCAAGCATAGCATTTTGTGGTGACGATATTATTGGAGAGAAAGGGTTAATTCATTTTCATAATATTAAAAGCTAAAATAAACATTAAATGTCATTAACCTAATTCCACAAAAGATGTGGTAAATTTGACTGCTCTAGAGGTGTAAAAACAAATATTAAATTCAGTGTATATTTTATTCCACCACAGAGCGAATACAGAATGCAGCATCTTGCTCTGAGGCTGACTCCTGAGTCCCAGTTATTCTGCTGTGGGGCTTTTACTCAAGTATAAATGTGTTTCAGCACAAACCCTTGGGCCTGCATGGTGCTAAAAATAGCTGGGTAATAAATGTATTCTCACGCCACGTGGCCACAATTCCAGCGTGGTGGTAGTTCTGAGGGGACATGAGCGGCAGCAGCTAGTCAGTTGCTGCCTCACTTCAAAGACCCCCCTGCCCCCCCCACAGGAAAACTCAGCGATAAATCGTTACCACCACATTGGTCAGGTCTTTTGGAACCATTGTGATTGTGACCACACAATATAAGACATCTCCTCATTTTACTTTTGGAATAGGTGTAGGTCGTTATCAATAAAACGTCACAATAAGGTGCAGAGCGTTCGATTTGCCTCCTCTAAAACCCTTGACAACTACATGCCGTTTTCAATGGATTGTTAAATAAATGGGAACTATTTTGTTGTAATATTATCACATCTTGAAGAGCATAGTCAGAACTAAAAATGAGATTATTCCATGCAAAACAATTGCGCACTATCAGAATTATAGCCTACTGCATGATCAGTAAATATCAAATCACATTTTATTTCTCACATTTTCCAAATACAACAGGTGTAAACCTTACCTTAGTGAAATGCTTACTTACAATCCCTTAACCAACAATGCAGTTTTAACAAAAATAAGTGTTTATCAGGTATGAAGGTAAGACCCAGATGCAGACCACGTCGAATAAACAATAGTTTAATATTCCAACAGGGGCAGGCAATAGACAGGTCAAGGCAGGCAGGGGTCAGTAAACCAGAGGTGGGGCAACGGTACCGGGTGGCAGGCAGGCTGTAGGTAAAGTTAACGTAACTATGAATACATAATAAACAAAGAGCAGCAGCAGCGTAAAATTAAAATGCAAATAGTCTGGGTAGCCATTTGAAGCTGTTAAGAAGACTTTTGGACCTAGACTTGGCACTCCGGTACCGCTTGACAATTTTTAGGGCCTTCCTCTGACACTGCCTTGTATAGAGATCCTGAATGGCAGGAAGCTTGGCCCCAGTGATGTACTGGGCTGTACGCACTACTGTCTGTAGTGCCTTGCGGTCGGAGGCCGAGCAGTTGCTATACCAGGCCATGATACAACCAGTCAGGATGCTCTCGATGGTGCAGCTGTAGAACATTTTGAGGATCTGAGGACCCATGCCAAATCTTTTCAGTCTCCTGAGGGGGAATAGGTTTTGTCGTGCCCTCTTCACAACTGTCTTGGTGTGTTTGGACCATGATAGCTTAATGGTGATGTGGACACCAATGAACTTGAAGCTCTCAACCTGCTCCACTACAGCCCCGTCGATTAGAATGGGGGCGTGCTCGGTCCTCCTTTTCCTGTAGTCCACAATTATCTCCTTTGTCTTGATCACGTTGAGGGAGAAGTTGTTGTCCTTGTACCACACGGTCAGGTCTCTGACCTCCTCCCTATAGGCTGTCTCATCATTGTCGGTGATCAGGCCTACCACTGCTGTCGTGCCTGGCTGTGTAGTCATGAATGAACAGCTTTACCAACTGACAACTTTACCTGGACAAGGACTTGCCGATGTCAAGCTCTTTCCAAAAGCCAAATCTCTGATGAAGCAAGATAAATGACACATACTACATGCCAAATGGATAGGATACCCTCGCGTATCTGAAAATACAAGATCAATTGATGTTAACTGATCATGAAAAGTATGCAGTTACATGCTGTATAGCTGATGATAGAGCTAAAAGTGGAATAATCTGAAATGTACAGTTCTGACTACGCTCTTCAAGAGGTGACGATATTAAAACCAAATTGTTATAAAATGTATTTAACAATCCCTTGAAAACAGTATGTAGTTGTCAATGGTTTTAGCGGAGCTGGGGGTCTTCCTGCCCCAAAGCAGCCAAATCCTATGCTCTGCACTGTATTGTGACGTTTTATTGATAACGACCTATATCATTCTAAAATGTAATGGCAATGGCAATACAAGGGCTCTTGTCAATTCAGCATACATCATTATGAGGCCCTTCACTGTTTAGTGTTCAGTGTTGGGCATTCAAATGCACCTATAGCCACCCTAACACCCCCTTGAGAGTATAGGACGAACATGTTAAGCTAATTCCTGCTACTGATTTGTGAGCTTCAGCCCAACCTCCTGAAGTGTCATAAACCAAGGTTGGATTAGTATTGGCTTGCTTCATTAGCCTCCTTCAAAAGAGCTTTGAATGCTACATTAAGACGTTTCCAGTGCAAATTAATTAAGCCCCACTCAACCAGGAACAAAGAGAGAGCCTGGGTTTATATTACATTATAGAGGCACCCCCAAACCTAGACGTGGGGTGGGCTGAGTGGGAAGGGGGTGTAGGGGAATCGGTGTAGGGGGTGTATGTGTAATGGGGTGAGGGCGACGAGGGTAATTGAGTGAGACCATCAGTGCCCGGTATCCATCCAGAGACACTCACCTGATTAGGGAAAATTCTAACCTATGCACTTTTAGCGCAGACTGCCAATTCCTCCCTTCTAGTGCCCATAATTGCAGCTTAAATTAATTCCTTGTCTAAAACCATCTGATGCCTTTCTGATAAGGGAGGTCTCAATGGCACAAAGGGCTACTTAAAAACACCTGCTCCTGTGTATGTTTGTGTGTGTGTGTGTATGTGTGTGTGTGTGTGTGTGTGTGTGTGTGTTGGGGGCCAGCCTGCCCCTCAGCCCACCTGAGCTCTCTGATGGATAATACATTTGAACAATTAGATGCCAAATTGGAGACATTAAGGGGGCATCACTCAGATTTAAACAAGCAGTGAATTCCAGGCCCTTAGTCTACATTCCAAATGGAACCCTCTTCCCTTTGCAGTGCACTACTTTTGACCAGGGTCCATAGGGCTCTGGTAAAAGTAGTGCACTATATAGGGAATAGGGTGCCATTTGGGACGCATGCTTACTGATATTTCTTCAGACTGTTCAAAATGTCAAAGCCTTTACGTGGGAATGACTGACAGTCTAGTAGTGATTAATCAAAATGTCAGAAATTCAGTTTAGGCTTCAGGAACACTTTGGAGTCTTACAGTCTTTTAGTATGTTGAATGGCTTGAAAATTGCTGGAATTATTCCCAAACACGAAGAAGAAAACGTGACTCATTTTAATGGCATGGTGGTTTGGTACCAAACACGACAATTTGACATTATGACTTGAGTGTTGAGTTCTTCAACATTTTGTCTGAAGAAAAACTGAGAAAGCATGAGAAGACAAAATAACAGGGGATGGACGGTAATGTTTTCATTTCAGACTCAAGAAGAAAATCTAAGTCTTTAATTATCATCGTCCATGGGAAAACATCTCAAGAGAAAAGGAAGATGGAGGAGAGAGAAGAGTGCTTCATTATTAGTATTGCAGAACTTTCTGTCAGAGTGAGAATGAAGAAGGGCTAGGCGAGCGTTAGAGATGAATAGGTAATAAAGCAGCAGTAGCTACCAGGAACACATTGTCACTTCTAATACATACCTAATATTGTAAAAGCATCAAAGATGTGACGGTACTAACACAAGCCTGCCAGCTTGTTTTAAATAGCTAGGTAACAAAAGAACAGGTAATCTCGCTCGTCTTTGAAGATTTACTCTTTCATCGAACCAAAACCACACCGTCACCCACCCCATCCTCAGTATCCTCACTGTCCTCTATGGAACATTAAAGTGAATGTTAATCCACTGTAGGATAAGCAAAGCTTAGTGAGGAGCGTGGAGAAACATTGCTGATTAGTTTCAGAAATGAAGAAGAAAATAAGCCCTTGTTTACCACCAATTTTCTTCTACCTTTTTCTTTGAAGCTCTTCTCTGTGTGGGAACTCAGACCCAGGCAGTCACACATGGACATTTAGACTTACCAACCCAAATATGTCTCTTTGCTCATACTTTCACAGAAAGTGTGCGCTCCCAGTGTTCCTCTAGTCTCTCCACATATGGAGGAGGTACAGTTAGGTCTTGTGTGTATTAAGGAAAACCTCCTACCAATACAGTCCTATATACTATGCATCATTTCCTTAGGGTGGTTTTTAGTTGTTCAGTTTTTTTTGTAATTCTTTGTTTTTTTCATCCTCTTATGTTTGTTATGTAGTAAATATTCCAGTTTATATTTTCATTGTTTTTTATGAGTTTTTCCTGTGAAGCACATTGTGTTGCATTCCATGTCTGAAATGTGCTGTAGAAATAAAGCTTGATTTGATTTGCCCTCGGCACAGTATTTTCAGTGAGCTATCATATTAGCCAGAATGTTACAGTATGGCATCAAATAAGTTGATTTTGTATATGTGTTACATTATATTCACATAGAGAGAATACATGTGATGCCAGTAATTACAGGCAAAGATGAAAGAGGAAAAAATCCCTTTGTCAAAGAATGATGAAAAAGGAGCACATCTTTCAAAGAAGTGTTTAGATATCCACATTGCAATTAATGTCACTTAAAGAACCTAAAACCACACTACCTACTTCAAACACTCAATTACTGTCACTTAAAGAACCTACAACCACACTACCTACTTCAAACACTCAATTACTGTCACTTAAAGAACCTAAAACCACACTACCTACTTCAAACACTCAATTACTGTCACTTAAAGAACCTAAAACCACACTACCTACTTCAAACACTCAATTACACACAGTTGAATAGGTCTTTCGAAAGTGGACCGGAACAAATGTGGCCTCCTCTGTTTTCAAACACAAGCAGTGTGAGGAAGAGAAGATAGAAAAACACCTTTCAGGGGACAGATGTTCTTGGGCAGGTCATTTACAGATACAACCCAGTGAATTATTGAAAATGTAGCACGTCCCCTCAAGGAAAGGCTTTTAATTATCTTTACAGAGATATGAAAACATCCCAAGAAGCAGCAACAACAACATTTAGTCATATCAAATACAGCAGCAAAGGTACACAGTATTACTCAGAGCCTCTGTCAGGTAATAGACTCAAGGATGTGTTGAATGGAAAATGACTAAAGGCAAGGATAAAGGGAGACAGAGAGAGAGGGAGAAAGAGCGAGACAGAGAGAGAGAGAGAGAGACAGAGACAGAGACAGAGACAGAGACAGAGAGAGAGAGATAGAGAGAGAGGGAGAGGGAGAGGGAGAGAGAGGGAGAGGCTACCTTTGATGTGTGTTGGGTCTGTCAGATGGCTGGGGAGTGGACTTGGGGCAGCTCTGTTAGAGTTGACAAGTTGCTATGATCCACCCTGGAAGATCTGCCTCATACAGCAGCTGCAGTGAAGAGAAAACAAGGACATGGGGAAATAAATAATCAACCATACCAGCAGTACACCATTAAAATATTGCCTTAACATAGTACAACTACTACTGGTTCACACACACACCTCAGTCTGTCACTCTACACTGCTCCCCCCCACACAACCTAATTTGTACGGTAAATGGTCCCGACCGGTCTGAAAGATTAGGCAGTCTTTTCTGGCAGTGGATATAATAACCTGACAGGACGGGAGGGTACTGCTGCTGCTGGGCAGAGAGAGTCTTTGAAGGCTTCAGCAGTGATGAAATCAGACAAGCCCTGACATCCCTTAGCACTTTCCCTCTGCATTGGTGCAGCCAGCATGGGTTCAATTAGCTCTTGATCATGACTCAGTTCCATTACATTACACATAAGAGTCATAGGACAAAGGTGTCAGCGTTAAGAGCCCCGATACTCAATCTGAACATTAACATGCGCTAATTGCAGAAAATGTTTTGGAAGCATAAGGACCTTATCTTTCACATCAGCGGTTAAAGGTTCAATTGATACACACCTTGATAGGGTTAGGGTTAGTGTTCCCAAACGGCCATATCTCCACGTTACAGCGCTTGTTTACGCAAGACAGAGGTGACCACCTGTGCTAATTAGCTATCTAGGGTGCTCCAAACACCTGTGTGTAACGGAAGATGGCTGCCAGAAACGTGTTGTCACTGAAAAATACTGTCGGCTGCAACTGTGATAAAGCAGGTTAAAACAGTGTACCTGCAACTGTGATAAAGCAGGTTAAAACAGTGTACCTGCAACTGTGATAAAGCAGGTTAAAACAGTGTACCTGCAACTGTGATAAAGCAGGTTAAAACAGTGTACCTGCAACTGTGATAAAGCAGGTTAAAACAGTGTACAGTAAGTGTGTATTTTGCATTTGTGAAATTATTTTGATGTGATATGAAAGTAAAGGGCTTTATGTTTCTAGAACCGTATTGCAATTGAGAATCGATTAACGTTTAGAAATGGAGCATTTGGCTGTTTTGGATACCAGAGCCAAAATAACATACAAGGCTCCTGAAGAGTGCATCTTGGGCTAGGGCTGGATAGACAGTCCAACTGCTCTCTTACCGCCCTAACCTAACCTGGTCCCTGATGCTGTTAGCAGGAGAGTTTCCACTGTGACTGAACCCATTACATCTTCAGTACAGCTGCATTCTATTTGAAATCTAACAATCAGCATTTTACAAAAGCAGCTTTTTAGACTCCAGGCCAAATATGCTCCACCATACACTACCAGCCAGGTAATGTTATGATCGGAGGGGCCCTGGGGTAAATCCTGAAAAAATATCCAAGTCGACTTTATCCCCATCCTTTAATTTCTCATTGGGTTTGGGATTCGAATATCTCTACCTCTCCAGGGAATCCTGGGTTCGAAAGACAGATAGATACGCTTTGAGCACCTTGGATTTCTGGGACAAACTTCAAAAGGTGAGCTAAGTCCGGGCACAGGTTGCATTAGTTATCACAATGCTCACCACTCAACCCTCTCCAGTCACAGCCCAGGTTGCATTAGTTATCACACTGCTCACCACTAAACCCTCTCCAGTCACAGCCCAGGTTGCATTAGTTATCACACTGCTCACCACTCAACCCTCTCCAGTCACAGCCCAGGTTGCATTAGTTATCACACTGCTCACCACTCAACCCTCTCCAGTCACAGCCCAGGTTGCATTAGTTATCACACTGCTCACCACTCAACCCTCTCCAGTCACAGCCCAGGTTGCATTAGTTATCACACTGCTCACCACTCAACCCTCTCCAGTCACAGCCCAGGTTGCATTAGTTATCACACTGCTCACCACTCAACCCTCTCCAGTCACAGCCCAGGTTGCATTAGTTATCACACTGCTCACCACTCACAGCCCAGGCAAGACAAGCCCCCGATGGAGGGCTTCAGAATGGGGAGATTAAGCCCAATAATTCACCACAGTATTACTAAGCCAACATGCCTTTTACACTACTTAATGTGATACACTTGCTTTGTACGCCCCAATCTTTCCAGGTTTAGGCTCGCAGACAAAGATAAGCGATTCTGATGGTATACAGATCCCTTGTTGTAATGAATACTCAGGCAGAAAAAGGTGTAGATTCACGCGCAGAGCGAGGCAGGTGTTTATTTCGCCTTCACAGAAGGCAGGAATCGTGGTCACAGGCAGGCAATACACAGGTAGGCAAACAGGCAGGTGAATCAAAACTAGGACCGAAGGCTATAACTGGTTCTCACAAACGAGCTAGGAAAAGGCTTAGTAGAGTCAAAACGAACAATACCTCACAAAGGCACAAACAGAAAGAACTAAATAAGGAGCTGATGAGACCAGGCAAGTAACTAACACAGGTGAAATCAATGAACAAAAATGAAAGACAGGGCTACGTTGAAGAACACAACGAAACAGAACACAAGGTTGACTAAGAAAATAAATACAGAACCTTACAATTAGAATGTTACGCCCGTCGTTGAATGAATGAGACCAAAGCGCAGCGTGGAAAGTGTTCATGATATTTAATACTGAAAACGCAGACAAAACAACAAAATATAAACAAACGTAAAGTTCTGCAGGGCTAGACAGCAACTGTGCAAAAACAAATTCCCACAAACTAGGGTGGAAAACAGGCTACCTAAGTATGATTCCCAATCAGAGACAACGATAGACAGCTGGCTGATTGAGAACCATACCCGGCCAACAAAGAAATAGAAAACTAGAATGCCCACCCAAATCACACCCTGACCTAACCAAACAGAGAAATAAAAATGCTCTCTAAGGTCAGGGCGTGACATAGAATCAATACTTCTTACAGTCTCTCCTGTTAGCACTAAACCCGCTGCTGACTTCTTTTGAACATTATGTGAATTTAACATTTTAATATGTCTGCAATTCTTTTAAGTAATGTCCCTGTCTGTCCTTGACTTTCAAGTCTTTTTAACACAATGACGTAACACACCTTTTGCCACACATGAATCTGTCCATTTATGACACACCACCACCATGACTTCTCTGTCAACCCTAACATCTCCATCCTGGCACTGCAGCTAACTGAAGAAATCTCATGTATATTGGTGCCTGATACTGTACTGACTACTGCCTTTCAATCCCTTTCAGTCCTATATTATGCAGAGCCTTGCATATTCTATCACAACTTGTCCCATCACCCCACACCATTTGGAGGAGGCCCCAGTGTAATTCTCTGATTAATAATGAATGGGATGTGGCCCAGGCTGACTGAAATGGTTTGCGTCCCAAATGGCACCCAAATGGCACCCTATTCCTTATATAGTGCACTACTTTCGACCAGGGCCCATGTGGCTCTAGTCAATAGTATTGCACTATAAATGGAATAGGGTGCAATTTGGGATGCATCCCCTGTCTGAGGATGGCTTATTATCTATCCGCTTCTCTGCAATGCAGTGTTATCTGGGAGGGGAGCTGGCAGGTAAGAGTGGCCAAGCTTGATCCTCCTCCCTCCTCCTCTTCCCCATCTCCCTGGTATCAGAGTGATGGATGAGTGGAGAGAGGTAGTGGGGTGTGTGTGTGTGTTGGTGTGGGTGTGTGTGTCACCAGGTAGGCAGTGATGCAGAGCCCTCTGTTCAGAGAAGAGTGTCTCAATTAGAGGAGGAATAGAGAAGGAAACCCCACTTCTCTGCACCACCAGGCCTCCTAAACATCTTATAAAATAGAATCTAAGACAATAAAATGTCAACTATGTAAACATACACATCTAAATGTTTATTTAAATACAACAGTGAACATGTTTCTACAGTGGGCTGAGTAAACATACCAGCGTGAATAGCATGCTGACAAGCAAATCGGACCACATTTAATATTATCCTGTACTGTACCAAGTGGAATAGGAAGCTTCATCACGGGTTTTGTGGACTCTGAATGAGCTCACTTCATATTTACATTTCAGTCATTTAGCAGACAATCTCCTCCAGAGAGACTTACAGGAGCAATTAGAGTTCAGTATCTTGCTCAAGGGCACATTTACATATTTTTCACCTAGTCAGCTCGGGGATTCGAACTAGCGACTTTTCGGTTTGTAGCCCAACGCTTTTAACCGCTAGACTACCTGCTGCCCATGTTCCTCTGTGCCAAGCATTGGGTCAGGTTCGGAGAAAAATTACATTCTGATTCCCCCAATTTGAGGATGCCGAGCATTCATCCAAGAGCTGACCTCTATTAGAGAGAGAGAAGAGACTGGGAGGTAGAAAGTCCTTGCAGCCAGGCAAGCCCATCAGAACTTAGTCTATGAGGTGGACGGAGACAGAGAGACTAATTGAAAAAGCCCCGCCGGAGAAAAGATTTCCTACCAAAACAAAGTGCCCTCAAAACTCTGAAGGATTGTGGCAAGGAAGAGGAAGTTGACATGACAGGGATCTTTGGCCCAGAGTGTTAGAGGACAGCAGAGGCTACATCAGAAGTAGAGGATGTCCATGGCCCTATTCCAATACATCATAAATGTATCCTTCCTTCCTTGTTTCATTGAGGCAAGTTTACCACCCTGTTGTTTCCACCAATCCAGTAGCAGAAAGAGATAAATCAATGTTTCCAATCCAAGCCACTCTGTCTGAGATTGCTGCTTGATTACACCACAGCACAACTCGCCTCTCTGACACAATACTCCTCAGAGGTTTATGCACACAGAATTAATCAGGGGAGAATTATGATAACACTTGAGGCTCTATTTCTAAGGTGAAAGAGTTCTAGATGTTAACTGAGGCTCTAGTTCTAGGATGAATGAGTTCTACAAGAACACTGGAGGCTCTAGTTCTAGGATGAATGAGTTCTACAAGAACACTGGAGCCTCTAGTTCTAGGATGAATGAGTTCTACAAGAACACTGGAGGCTCTAGTTCTAGGATGAATGAGTTCTACAAGAACACTGGAGGCTCTAGTTCTAGGATGAATGAGTTCTACAAGAACACTGGAGCCTCTAGTTCTAGGATGAATGAGTTCTACAAGAACACTGGAGGCTCTAGTTCTAGGATGAATGAGTTCTACAAGAACACTGGAGGCTCTAGTTCTAAACGTAGTGCCACTGTAAAGAAATATAAAAAATAGTTCAGAAGAAAAATCTTAAAAGCTTTACAATAATGCCATAAGGGAAAAACACTTGCCCCACTGTTGGTTATTTTACTCTAAAAAAGTGATTTTATGATATCATCCTATTGGGGATAATATCGATAACCCAGAACCAAATATTGCCTCCAGCCAGCTTCCTGATTTGGTTCTCCTTTGAGGACGAGCACATTTTGTACAGAAATAGGAAAAAAGGTTCAAACGTATCCCTGAAACGGACCGCAACAGAGGATGACTCCAACACCATCATCATAGATTGCTGATGACATGACGGTGGTAGGACTGATCACCGACAGCAATGAGGCAGCCTATAGGGAGGAGGTCAGAAACGTCAATCTGGTGCCAGGACAACAACCTCTCCCTCAATGTCAGCTAGACAAAGGAGCTGATAGTGGACTGCAGGAAATGGAGGGCCGAGCACGCCCCCATCCACATCAATGGGGCTGTAGTGGAGCAGACTCGGTACTGGTACTCCCTGTATATAGCCATGTTATTACCTCGTACCCCTGCACACTGACTCGGTACTGGTACTCCCTGTATATAGCCATGTTATTACCTCGTACCCCTGCACACTGACTCGGTACTGGTACTCCCTGTATATAGCCATGTTATTACCTCGTACCCCTGCACATTGACTCGGTACTGGTACTCCCTGTATATAGCCATGTTATTACCTCGTACCCCTGCACATTGACTCGGTACTGGTACTCCCTGTATATAGCCATGTTATTACCTCGTACCCCTGCACACTGACTCGGTACTGGTACTCCCTGTATATAGCCATGTTATTACCTCGTACCCCTGCACACTGACTCGGTACTGGTACTCCCTGTATATAGCCATGTTATTACCTCGTACCCCTGCACATTGACTCGGTACTGGTACTCCCTGTATATAGCCATGTTATTACCTCGTACCCCTGCACATTGACTCGGTACTGGTACTCCCTGTATATAGCCATGTTATTACCTCGTACCCCTGCACATTGACTCGGTACTGGTACTCCCTGTATATAGCCATGTTATTACCGCGTACCCCTGCACACTGACTCGGTACTGGTACTCCCTGTATATAGCCATGTTATTACCTCGTACCCCTGCACACTGACTCGGTACTGGCACTCCGTGTATATAGCCATGTTATTACCTCGTACCCCTGCACACTGACTCGGTACTGGTACTCCCTGTATATAGCCATGTTATTACCTCGTACCCCTGCACATTGACTCGGTACTGGTACTCCCTGTATATAGCCATGTTATTACTTCGTACCCATGCACATTGACTCGGTACTGGTACTCCCTGTATATAGCCATGTTATTACCTCGTACCCCTGCACATTGACTCGGTACTGGTACTCCCTGTATATAGCCATGTTATTACCTCGTACCCCTGCACCTTGACTCAGTAGGTCCTACCTGTATATAGCCATGTTATTACCTGGTACCCCTGCACATTGACTCGGTACTGGTACTCCCTGTATATAGCCATGTTATTACCTCGTACCCCTGCACACTGACTCGGTACTGGTACTCCCTGTATATAGCCATGTTATTACCTCGTACCCCTGCACACTGACTCGGTACTGGTACTCCCTGTATATAGCCATGTTATTACCTCGTACCCCTGCACACTGACTCGGTACTGGTACTCCTTGTATATAGCCATGTTATTACCTCGTACCCCTGCACATTGATTCGGTACTGGTACTCCCTGTATTAGCCATGTTATTACCTCGTACCCCTGCACATTGATTCGGTACTGGTACTACCTGTATATAGCCAAGTTATTGTTTACTCGTTATTGTTATTCATTATTCTGTGTATTTATTCCTCGTGTCACAATTGTATTTTTATTTTTAACTCTGCATTGTTGGAAAAGGATCCGTAAGTAAGCATTTCACTGTTAGTCTACACCTGCTGTTTACCAAGCATGTGACAAATACAACTTGATTTGAGTGTGCGTGCGGGTGTGTGTGCGTGCGTGCGTGCGTGCGTGTGCGTGCTTGTCCGACCCCAGCAGGCCGGTTGTGAATTCATCCCAGCGCCACGTTATCTTCTAGAACAGATGGATGATGAGTCTCCCTGATGGAGAAACTTAACAAGGAGGAGTTTTAACACGCTGACAGTTTGAATAAAAGATCCCCACTGGGATTTGTGCATGACAGGGCAACCTAAACCTTGTACTCTTCAATTATGTGACACCTAGTACTGCAGCCCAGGAAGGCTTGTGCAGGGCTCTGCTCTGCTCTCATCCGAATCCATCCAGAAACACAACGGAGGGAGGGAAACAGGACTTTATCTCATGTGAGAATGAGAAATAGAGAGATGTGTCAACGGCAGCCAGGAGATCAAACGCTGCTGGGAGGACATTATCATTTACAGGTCTATGTCCCAAATGCTACACTATCCCTTATATAGTGCACTACTTTTGTCCAGCCCTGGTCAAAAATAGTGCATTATATAAGGAATAGGCAATAGGGTGCCATTTGGGATGCATCCTAGGTCTATTCCTGGTGGTGCAGAGATGCCAAGAGGACTGGTACTGGCACGCTGTCATAACATTACATTAAAGGTGATGAGGGGGGTTCAGTCTAGGGTTGGTTTTCAGAGATGGGTTTTACAGTTCATTACACGACACTAAACATGCTTTGCGCCAATTAACTTCTAATTAAGAAGGACATATTGTTAGCATTGGCGATCAGATAAGAGCTCTGTCTGAGGGAGGAAAAGAACAGATTAATTGTTGAGAATCTTAAGTCTAATCAGAGTTAATCACTGAAACAAACAAGTGAGGTCAAGGGAAATGGAGCCTGAAAGTGAAGCTAAAAGCTATAGGGCATTTTACTGCATGTGCAGAGAGTGTGTGCGTGGTGAAGGTCGTTATGACGACCACGACACAGACAATGGCATATCCTGTCATTGTTTAATTAGCCTCGGGGGAAGGGGGAGGAGTCATCTCAAACAGAGATAAGGGACGTGTGTGTCTCCACCTTTCTCCCTCTCATCTTAAAAACTAAATATTTTCTAGCCTACTGAGAAAGCAATTACTAATCACCATTGAACCCTTTAACAGGAGTTGAGCGATGGGTTCAAGCCAACAACTATTGAATTTCACCCCAGGGCCAGGGCATACAGCAGCAAACTAAAAGGAACTCAGCCCAATGTAATTGGCCACCACTTTCACGCTAAGAAAGGATCTATTTATAGAATGCTGGGTAAGTCACCATTTCCTGAGCTGGGCACTGAAAGGAGAGGAAAGGAAAGGTAGCTCCACTGGCATCAACAGCCATTTTCTGCAAACCACTGGTTACCGGAGCACAAAGCAAGATGACGGCTCGTAGGAAACCATGGTAGTACTGCTTTTCACAGCCCTGACTGTATTTTTAACCACACACTGTAGGCCTATGTGATTCGTTCTTCTAGTCACATGTCATTGCACTGGCAGGTTTCCTTTCAATCCCTCTATAGAATAAAATAAAGTCCTCATCATGAGATTTCCAGACGTAAATCCAGGTAGTCTCACATTCAATGATTTGAGTTGGGAGTTTCCATTCTGTCAGAGTAATTCAGGAGCACGGAGAAATAATGGAATTCCTCATTCAAATAGGAGTTCAAAAAGAAATGGAGGCTTTAATAGAATCCATTTTACATTGTTCTCAGATAGCTGGAGCCAGTGCACAACAGTATATAGGAAATAGTGTGTCATTTGGGACGAAGCTAAAATGACCTCATGCTGCACAGTAGGTTCTAAAAAGCATGTCCTGGTGAAATACAGCCTGAAAATACATGCTGTCTGACTTTATATCAGAGCTCATTAAAACTGACACATCGCTAGTATTGCTTTTTTCAAAAAATATTTGAGATGGTCTCTAAGTATTTAGGTCCTCCATTCAATGGCTAACCAACCATAAACAAATAAGTATGTACAGTGTATTCAGACCCCTTGACTTTTTCCACATTTTGTTACGTTACAGCCTTATTCTAAAATCAATGAAATTATATTTTTTTCCCACATCAATCTACACACAATACCCCATAGAATTTGTTGCATATTTATTAACAATAAAAAACAGAAATACCTTATTTACATAAGTATTCAGACCCTTTGCTATGAGACTCAAAAATTGAGCTCAAGTGCATCCTGTTTCCAGTGATCATCCTTGAGATGTTTCTATAACTTGATTGGAATCCATCTGTAATGAATTCAATTGATTGGACATGATTTGAAAAGGCACCTGTCTATATAAAGGTCCCACACAGTTGCCAGTCCATGTCAGAGCTAAAACCAAGCCATGAGGTCGAAGGAATTGTCCGCAGAGCTTCGAGACAGGAATGTGTCAAGGCACAGATCTGGGTAAGGGTACACAAAAATGTCTGCAGAATTGAAGGTCCCCAAGAACACAGTGGCCTCCATCATTCTTAAATGGAAGAAGTTTGGAACCACCAAGACTTTTCCTGGAGCTGGCTGCCCGGCCAAACTGAGCAATAGGGGGAGAAGGACCTTGGTCAGGGAGGTAACCAATAACACGATGGTCACTGACAGAGCTCTAGAGTTCCTCTGTGGAGATGGGAGAACCTTCCAGAAGGACAACCATCTATGCAGCACTCCACCAATCAGGGCTTTATGGTAAAGTGGCCAGACAGAAGCCACTCCTCAGTAAAAGGCACATAACAGCCTGCTTGGAGTTGATTAAAAGGCACCTAAACGACTCTCGGACCATGAGAAACAAGATTCTCTGGTCTGATGAAACCAAGATTGAACTCTTTCGCCTAAATGCCAAGCGTCACATCTGGAGGAAACCTGGCATCCTCCCTACGGTGAAGCATGGTGGTGGCAGCATCATAGGGATGTTTTTCAGCGGCAGGGACTGCGAGGCTAGCCAAGATTGTGGGAAACCTGAAAAGAGCAAAGTACAGAGAGATCCTTGATGAAAACCTGCTCCAGAGCGCTCAGATCCTCAGGCTGGGGCGAAGATTCACCCTCCAACAGGACAACGACCCTAAGCATACAGCCAAAACAACGCAGGAGTGGCTTCGGGAAAAAGTCAAGGGGTCTGAATACCTTCCAAATGCGCTGCATACATACAGTGCATACGGAAAGTATTCTGACCCCTTGACCTTTTCCACATTTTGTTACAGCCTTATTCTAAAATTGCAAATTTGCAAATTTATAAAAAATACAAAATATTCAGACCCTTTACTCAGTACTTTGTTGACGTCACTTTGGCAAAGATTACAGCCTTGAGTCTGCTTGGTTATGGCCACTGTAAATTTGAAATAATCCCACAAGTAATTATCCTCATTTTCAAAAGTATCGGTAATCTGATTACAATATTTTTGCTGGTAAAGTTACGGATTACGGTTACAGGTTTTTTGTACTGTAGTGTGAAGTTATAATCCATTGTAATCCTGCCAGACATGACGCTTGGCATTCAGGCCAAAGAGAACAATCTTGGTTTCATCAGACCAGAGAATCTTGTTTCTCATTGTCTGAGAGTTCTGTAGGTGCCTTTTGGCAAACTCCAAGTGGGCTGTCATGTGCCTTGTACTGAGGAGTGGCTTCCATCTGGCCACTCTACCATAAAGTGGTTGGTGGAGTGCTTTAGAGATGGTTGTCCTTCTGGAAGGTTCTCCCATCTCCACAGATGAAATCTGGAGCTTATTCAGAGTGACGATTGGGTTCTTGGTCACCTCCCTGACCAAGGCCCTTCTCCCCTAATTTCTCAGTTGGCCGGGTGGCCAGCTCTAGGAAGAGTCTTGGTGGTTCCAAACTTCTTCCATTTAAGAATGATGGAGGCCACTGTGTTTTCACCTCCCTGACCAAGGGAGGTAAAGGGTGGCTACTTTGAAGAATCTACAATATATAATCTACTATATATATAATATATACTTTTTTGATTCCATATGTGTTATTTCATAGTTTTGATGTCTTCACTATTATTCTACAATGTAGAAAATAGTAAAAATAAAGAAAAACCGTGGAATGAGTAGGTGTGTCCAATCGTTTTACTGGAACTGTAGTGTGCAGTTTTGTCACAACACAATGCCACAATTTTGAGGGAGCGTGCAATTGGCATGTTGACTGCAGGAATGTCCACCAGAGCTGTTGCCAGAGAATGTAATGTTCATTTCTCTACCATAAGCAGCCTCCAATGTTGTTTTAGAGAATTTGGCACCCTCCCAACCGCAAACCACGTGTAACCACGCCAACCCAGGACCTCCACATCAGGCTTCTGCTCCTACAGGACCCGGACAGCTGATGAAACTGTGGGTTGGCTCAACCGAAGAATTTCTGCCCAAACTGTCAGAAACCGTCTCAGGGAAGCTCATCTGCGTGCTTGTCGACCTCACCAGGGTCTTGACCTGACTGCAGTTCGGCGTCGTAACCGACTTCAGTGGGCATCTACTCACCTTCGATGGCTACCGGCAAGCTGGAGAAGTGTGCTTTTCATGGATTTATCCCGGTTTCAACTGTACTGGGCAGATGGCAGACATGGCCTTGTGTGGCGAGCGGTTTGCTGATGTCTACGTTCGGAACAGAGTGCCGGTGGGGTTATGGTATGGGCAGGCATAAGATACAGACAACAAACACAATTACATTTTATTGTTGGCAATTTGAATGCAAGGAGATACCGTGATGAGATGCTGTCGTGCCATTCATCCGCTGACATCACCTCATGTTTCAGCATGATAATGCACGACCCCATGTTACAAGGATCTGTACACAATTCCTGGAAGCTGAAAATGTCCAAGTTCTTTTTTTGAAACATTGAGAAATAGTTAAGTCGATTTTTGGGTCAAATTAACCAGTTATCTACCTCTGTTAAGCAGCTAGCTATCTATAGCTACATGTAGCTGGTAGCTTGCTAGCTAGTTGGCTCCCATGCCAATTTCAAGTGTATTTAAACTAACATCTGACCATCTCGGAAATATGAAGTTATTTCAAAATGAAAAGTTAACTGGCTAGCGCATCATGCTTTGTGACATTATGTTAGTGTCAGGTATGCGTAAATGGCTGTAAGAGAGTCAGGTGCAGGAGAGCAGATATTGGGTAGCCAACGGAGCCTTTTATTTAGGCGAACCAAAAGCACACGGCAAAGTGAACACGAAATAACAATACGGGTTAACATAACCCAGCGCAACAGACTAACTTGCACATAACATGAAACAGAATAAACAATACCACACAAAGACATGGGGGAAACAGAGGGTTAAATACACAACACATAATGAGGGAAATGAAAACCAGGTGTGTGGGAAAACAAGACAAGGCAAATGGAAAATGAAAAATGGATCGGTGATGGCTAGAAGACGGGCGACGTCGACAGCCGAGCACCGCCCGAACAAGGAGAGGCAGCGACTTCGGCAGAAGTGACAGTTAGATGTTTTCACTTATTGCATGTTTGTTGCATTCTCCCTGGTGCACTCGTTCGATTCGTAAACTGGCTGCTCATTCTAAACATCATAATCTAATCTGTTCAAAATAGTGGCCGCATGTGTTCATCTGGTTTTTGACATGCAAAAGTGAAATAGGTGTACTTATACTTTTATTCAAATGCACAGATTACTTAATACAATAGGTATACAAAAGTATGTGGACAACCCCTTCAAATTACTGGATTCGGCTATTTCAGCCACATCCGTTGCTGAAAGGTGTATAAAATCGAGCAAACAGCCATGCAATCTCCATAAACAAACACTGGCACTAGAATGGCCTTACTGAATGGCTTAGTGACTTTCAACGTGGCACCGTCATAGGATGACACCTTTCCAACAAGTCAGTTCGTCAAATTTCTGCCCTGCTAGAGCTGCCCCGGTCAACCGTTTATGCTGTTATTGTGCATGTGCAATGCCAAGCGTCAGCTGGTGTGGTGTAAAGCTCGCCGCTATTGAACTCTGGAGCAGTGGAAACACGTTCTCTGGAGTGATAAATCACGCTTCACCATCTGGCAGTCCGACAAACGTATTTGGGTTTGGCGGATGCCAGGAGAACGCTACCTGCCCAAATGCACAGTGCCAACTGTAAAGTTTGGTGGAGGAGGAATAATGGTCTGGGTCTGTTTTTAAAGGTTCGGGCTAGGCCACACGCTACAGCATACAATGACATTCTAGACAATGCTATGCTTCCAACTTTGTGGAAACAGTTTGGGGAAGGCCCTTTCCTGTTTTAGCATGACAATGCCTCCGTGCACAAAGCGAGGTCCATACAGAAATTGAGATCGGTGTGGAAGAACTTGACTGGCCTGCACAGAACCCTGACCTCAATCCCTTCGAACACCATTGGGATGAATTGGAACGCCGACTGTGAGGCAGGCCTAATCGCTCAGCATCAGTGCCCAACCTCACTAACTCTCGTGGCTAAATGGAAGCAAGTCCCAGCAGCAATGTTCCAACATCTAGTGTTATAGCTGCAAACGGAGGACCAACTCCATATTAATGCCCATGATTTTAGAACGAGGTGTTCGAGAAGCAAGTGTCCACATACTTTTGGTCATTTTCTCAAAGAAACTACCAGTAGTTCAATAACTTGGAATAATATTTCTGTCATGCTGCTTTGTTGACAACTCCAACCACCACCTCATCCCATACAGTTTAAGTCAGTGTTATTCTTTCTCCTGGGCCTGTATTCACTAGGATCAGCTGCTGTCTTATTTATTATGATCTAAAAGGCTAAACTGATCCTAGATCATCACTCCTACTCCAAGATGCTGGGCCCTTGTAGTTTCCATCACGTGCCTTAATGTGACAGAAACAGATTGAGGTGGGCATTCAGAGTGAAAACCAGGAGGAAGGCAGAAGGACGGAGGGATGAGGGAGAAGATGTAGAGGAGGTAGAGGATTCTCATGAATGTTTCCTGGATATTATTTTTCTTCCAGGCGCTGTGCTTCTTCTCTGGATAGGGAGAGGCGAAGCAGACAGACAGTGTTGCTAACTGACTGATGAGTCAGTCTGATTCTGTCATGTCTCTCCTTTACTGAACAGACTCAGGGCTTTATGCTTTCAGAATCACTAATCCCAAAACTATTGGGAGCAAAACAAAACACCTATTTGGAGGCCAATGTCTGATTCGTATGAAAAATTGTCTGCAACTGAAAATCAATTCAAGCATTCTGTCTTGTGGTGTGGGAAGGTTGTTGTTCTGTACCTTACCCCAGGAACTCCCTGTTACAGATTTGATTGAGTAGAACCTACAGTCCGGGCCAGCTTGAGGCTGCCAATGCATCTCAGTAATGCCCAAAGTTTTATAGGTACAATTTACAGCTACTGTCAGGGCTTTGGGACTTAGCCTGGACAGCGCAACAATCAAAACCTTGTTTCCCAATAGAATCATTCACTGTTTCATGCCAACTACAATATAAACTGAGTGTATAAAACATTAGGAGCACATTCCTAATATTAAGTTGCACCCCCTTTAGACCTCAAAACAGCCTCAATTCATCAGGGCATGGACTCTACAAGGTGTCGAAAGCGTTCCACAGGGATGCTGGCCCATGTTGACTCCAATGCTTCCCACAGTTGTGTCGAGTTGGCTGGATGTCCTTTTGGTGGTGGACCATTCTTGATACACATGGGAAACTTGTGTGGAAAACCCAGCAGCGTTGCAGTTCCTGACACAAACCAGTGCGCCTGGCTCCTACTACCATACCCCGTTCAAATGCAGTTAAATATTTTGTCTTTCCCATTCACCCACTGAATGGCACACATACACAATCCATGTCTCAACTGTCTCAAAGCTTAAAAACCTGTCTCCCCTTCATCTACACTGATTGAAGTGGATTTAACAAGTGACATCAATAAGGGATCATAGCTTTCACCTGGATATATCTGGTCAGGCTGTCATGGAAAGAGCAGGTTGTTCTAATGTTTTGTACACTCAGTGTATGATTTCATTCAAATAGTCTATAATGCTATTTGGCATTCCAAAAGCTATTCTGGAGATACAACGACACTATAGACCTACATTGAAGAAGAAATACTGTATCACCACAGTAATGAAGCGGCAAACACCCCCAGGGCCTTTGTACCAGAACGTTGGTGGTATCCCATGCTGTTGTCCTCTGATTGGCCTTTCACAGTTTGATGGAAAGCAGGAGATTGCGCAACAGGCAGTACATGACAAGTACATCACAGCTGATAAACCACAGACCACGAAAAGAAGGAGAAGAGGAGACCATCAGAGTAGACGGAGGGAGAGAGAGAGAAGGGAGAGAGGGAGGCCATCTCCATTTGGCAGACGTGTGTGATTTCTAAACACCACTCTCCCTCCCTGTGACATTGACAGAACAAACCTGGAACTTCAGTTGCAACACAACAACAACAAACTCCCATCTGAGAGTTTTAACACGGGCTGACAAAGACATGGTGCCACTGATGAACAACGTCAAAAACAGCAAGAATGTACCAGGGTACACAGCTGAAAAGATGAAATACAATGTTACAGCAAAGACTGTGATCTTCTGTGAGTCTATAAAACACTGAGCACATTTCTCCTTCTTATCTTTCATGATAATTACTTCTTAAGCTATTCAAAGATGGGAGAAATTCTCAGAACTATCTTGGAGATTTAACAGCGATCCCTTGGCTCGGGCGTGTGGGGTGGAGCAGGCAGCCTGCTCAGGAACACCAATTAATAACTTAGCCTTGTCAGTGGAGTCCCATGACAGAGACGAGAGACTTATCTGAGGCCACAGGGACAGCATGGGGAATACCAAACACATGCTCACTTACGCACTCGCACACACATTTAAACGCATGCACACACAGAGGACACACACGCAGGGGATACACACACACACACAGCGGACACACACACAGAAGACACACACACACACACTCACAGAGGACACACAGAAGACACACACACACACTCACAGAGGACACACAGCAGACTCACACACACACAGCCAGACTACATCATAGACATCCTATAACAGGATCTCTATGGACGGCATGCATTCATCGGCTCAAAACACAACGTCATTTCTTGTGAGTGACGGTACCATCTAATTACCAATGCTAATTATACACACACCACTGCAGATCATGCGGATGCTACAATAACAAGCCAACTGCCTAACAACTAAAGCTAAACCCATCCTTTCACATTCTTCTGTGAATTCTCTAAGTTTGACATTTAGTTGCTCGGAACCAAATGTAGTACACATTCAACTGTAATACAGGGATCACTTCAGATGCACAAAGTGCTCAGCGTTAGAATAAACTTTCCAGTCAATCGATTCCATTATGTAAAGAATATCTTAAAAACACTTCAACCACACACTTCACAGGCTAATCCAATTATGTGGTTCGCACCCAGAAGATATCCCTTCAAACTGATGGCTTTTGACTGTGGCACACTGCTCATATAGTTCAACATCCCACCATCTCCTCCCCAGCCTGACCTGCCGTTCCTCTACAGCTCTGTTTAGTTGGGGATATAAAGCACATTGCAAATGGCTGCCTTAGTCTGGTCACATTGTCCAGCCAGGGTAGTACATATCTATTGGCTCTGCAAAAGCCTCTGTGTCCTGTGAGGTCAGACCTCTGTGTCCTGTGAGGTCAAACCTCTGTGTCCTGTGAGGTCAGACCGTGACAGGATAAAGTGGTGCTGTCCTCCTCAAGGAGAGGCCACCACGGATACACACACCTGCACATACATTTTCTCTCTCTCTCTGGTTCACACACACACACACACACACACACACACACACACACACACACACACACACACACACACACACACACACACACACACACACACACACACACACACACACACACACACACACACACAACCAAAAAGCATAGTGATCAAGAGGACTGATATGGGCCCCACTCTCCATCCTTCCCTCCACTGGAGACTCACTTGTTATGGTGTCTGAGTAACTACGTTAAGGCAGCTGGAGATGGAGGAAGAGAGGAAAGAGAGCCAGAGCAGGAAACAAATGTGATTCACCCAGCCAGACCCAGCACACCATCCATCAACTGAAATCATCACCCACGCTTGTTTGGAACAATCTGTCTCAATGACATTGAGGAATGCAGGTGCACCAGCAAGAGGAGCTGATCTCACCTGTGAAAACACTCCGATAGGTGTGTCTAAAACCCAAAACAGAGCTCAGATAACAAGAGCAATGAAGGATGATGCAGGGGTGACTAAAGATTTGGTAAGAGGATTCACTGATTCGCCATGCTTGATGCTATGCCCTGACTAATGCAGTTTATAGTCTGTTCACTGGAGGAGAGATTCATATCCACATTAGGGGATTTTCAGAGAGCTATTCCCTGCCATGTTTCCCCAATATGCACCCACCCACGCACACACACACACACACACACACACACACACACACACACACACACACACACACACACACACACACACACACACACACAGACACAGACACACACACACACACACACACACACACACACACACACACACACACCTCTGACTGCCCAGTATTGATCAGAAAGGGGGAGGGTCTTCTGCTGCAGTGCACGTCGCTGCAAAAACAATCCTTTTGAAGAATAGTGAGAGATAGAGAGAGAGAGAAATGGGCCTGCTGTAGAGAAAACCCTATCCTTTGAAAGACAATCTTATCAACCAGAGAACAATCCCTTCGTTACAAGAGGGACCTCAAAAATGTTAGATGATTTTAAGGCTAAATTGACAACTTGCTTCATTCATATGATATTCAATAATAAAAACACATGTGAAACCAAAAAGGCACGGACGGTAATGTCTGGAATGGCATTGTTTTGTAAGGTAAATGAGCCAAATGATTCCTGGCATAAAGTCAATAGCATCAGATCAAACCCAGTCTAGACGGTAATGGGAGCAGAATAGCATTTGGGGAATGGAAATTATGAAGCATCCAGGGACATAAAGACAAACTAGGGACAAGACATAGTGATCTAATTTCTAAATGATGTACAGCTCATATACCAGCTGGTGCATTCTCCTGCTCCAATATCCACAGCCATATCACCACTGGTGAAAGGTGCTTCAGCTGGTTAAGACCCAGCAGACAAAAACCCAAATAGCACTGTATCATAGCTGTGAAGGGGATTGTGTTTAGACACATGATCGTTTTTAGATCACAGAGGGTTGTTTACATTCACAACAGAAAAAGTCTACCCTTTACTTCCTGCCACAATACAACATCTAACTGAAATTAAGGTGAAATTGTAAGAACTTTACACATCCTAAAAACAAACATGTCACCCAGCCTGAATATTGGGACATAATGGTGAACTCTAGAATTTGGGACAGCGACAACTACTGCTGTAGGGTTACATTTCCGTCTGCTGTGGGAGGATTAGCCATTTGTGGCTTCCAGTCAAGTGAGGTGGAGGGCTACATCACATCATTTACAACTCCCATCCCATCCCAGTCACGTTGATTACAATTTTGTCTCCGGTGTGTTCAGAGGGGCGTCTTTATCCTTGGTGCATCCTTAGTGGCACCAAGGATACGGCAGTATGAATATTACTGCTCAGATTTTTAATATGGGCCTAATTTCTCTCAGCGAGCTCCTGGGGTGTCCTCCCACTGTGCTTCTCCCTGGGGCTCTCCTCTTGTTCCCTCCTTGTCCTCATAACACACGCCAACCTCCTCTTCTTGCCACCAGCTCTCCAAACAAGGCAAGTCTCGAGGACTCTTTCTTTTGTCAACTGCAGCACCTGCATTACAGTGCCTTAACTGATCTGGATAGTCCTACATACGCAGTTCGTCAGAACTGGCCGTATATAATATACCTACCTACTCTAGTCTGTGGCCAGAAATCAACATTTCATACACCCATACTGTGTAAAATGTGTGTTCCACTGCCATGTACACACTTGCATGAGTATCCTACATTCAGCTTATCCATATCACAACCATTCCTGCTGCCATGACCTTATCAAAGTTTGCCATCATTTGATCTTATACTAGTACAAGTCTAGAACCGACTGTTACCTATGGTATTCATTTCACAGAAAGCGGCTTTCATCTTGGCATCGTACAATTTGTTTTAATGGTTCTGCATGTCTGATGAAATAGACCTTCTCTCCCCCTCCCAGTGAGTCTGGGGCCTCAGAGATACGTAGCTAGCTAGGCCCCATAGGTAGACAAGTCAAACAGCATCACTGAACTTAGAAGTACTATAGCCAGTCCAACACACTGCAATCACTTTAAAATAGTCTAAGACAATACCAGTGGACTTGTTTGGCATCACTAACTAGACTACAGCCACTGGGGAAAACACAGGTAATCATCAGGGCTGGAAATGACCAGGGACCTCATAATACGATATCATCACGATACTTAGGTGCCTATACAATATGTATTGTGATTCTCACGATTCTATGTATTGCGATTCGATGTTACAAAGATATTTCTCACTATATGTCTGCTGTAGAGAAGAAAGAGAGCCATGAGAATACAAGTTTTCATCAGTCATGGAAATCAAAGTGCTGCAAACACGTTGGCTCACAAGCTATAGGAGGAAAAATACCTGCATTGGTGCAGCTACAGCCGACTAGCGCTAGCTAACGCTAACTACAGATATAATTACAAATATTTATATAATATCGTCCAAAAATAATATAGCGATATGCAACTGTATCAATTTCCCCCCCATCACTAGTAGTTATAATTCTAAAGTACAGCAGACAACGTATCTAGAGTAAGCACAGACAAATTAATGCTTGGGAACAACCTTGAGCTTCAAATAGATATTTGTTTCATGCCTGTTTAGTAGTTAGAGAACACAATAGCCCTAGTTTGCATTTGAAACTAACACCAAGGCCACTTTGTACTGTACAGCACAAGCCCACATGATTCATTTGTTACACTATGGAAGACATCATTTTTTATTTTACTCTTATTTTACCAGGTAAATTGGCTGAGAACACATTCTCATTTACAGCAATGACCTGGGGAACAGTTACAGGGGAGACGAGGGGGGTTGAATGAGCCAATTGGATGATGATGGTATGAAGGCCAGATTGGGAATTTAGCCAGGACACCGGGGTTAACACCCCTACTCTTAGTATAAGTGACCACAGAGAGTTTAACTTCCCATCCAAAAGACGGCACCCTGCACAGGGCAATGTCCCCAATCACTGCACTGGGGCATTACAATCTTCTTTTTTTTAAACCAGAGGAAAAAGTACCTCCTACTGGCCCTCCAACACCACTTTCAGCAGCATCTGGTCTCCCATCCAGGACCAACCCTGCTTAGCTTCAGTGGCAAGCCAGCAGTGGGATGCAGGGTGGTATGCTGCTGGCAAAATTGATTTGTTACATTATGGAACACATTATTAATTTGTTACACTACGGAACACGTGATTAGTTTGTTACACTATGGAACACATGATTCATTTGCTACACTATGGAACACATGATTCATTTGTTATGCTATGGAACACTTTAATTAATTTGTTACACTATGGAACACATGATTCATTCGTTACGCTATGGAACACATGATTAATTTGTTACACCATGGACACATGATTCATTTGTTACACATGGAACACATGATTCATTTGTTATACTATGGAACACATGATTCATTTGTTGCACTATGGAACACGTCATTCATTTGTTACACATCATTCATTTATTACACTATGGAACACATGATTCATTTGTTACACATTATTAATTTGTTACACTATGGAACACATCATTAACTTGTTGCACTATGGAACACATGATTCATTTGTTACACATTATTCATTTGTTACACTATGGAACACATCATTCATGTGTTACACATCATTAATTTGTTACACTATGGAACACATGATTCATTTGTTACAATAATTCATTTCTTACGCCATGGAACACATGATTGATTTGTTACGTAATGGAACACATGATTCATTTGTTACGCGATGGAACACATTATTCATTTGTTACACTATGGAACACATTATTCATTTGTTACACTATGGAACACATCATTAATTTGTTACACTATGGAACACATAATTAATTTGTTACATTATGGAACACATGATTCATTTGTTACACATAATTCATTTGTTACGCTATGGAATACATGATTCATTTGTTACACTATGGAACACATGATTCATTTATTACGCTATGGAACACATGATTCATTTATTACACTATGGAACACATGATTCATTTGTTGCACATAATTCATTTGTTACGCTATGGAAAACATGATTCATTTGTTACGTTATGGAACACATGATTCATTTGTTACACATAATTCATTTGTTACGTTATGGAACACATGATTCATTTGTTACACATAATTCATTTTTTACACTATGGAACACATCATTAATTTGTTACATAATGGAAGACATGATTCATTTGTTACACTATTGAAACATCATTCATTTGTTACACATCATTCATTTGTCACATAATGGAACACATGATTCATTTGTTATGCGATGGAACACATGAATCATTTGTTACACTATGGAACAAATCATTCATTTGTTACACTATGGAACACATCATTAATTTGTTACATAATGGAACACATCATTCATTTGTTACACTATGGAACACATCATTAATTTGTCACATAATGGAACACATCATTATTTGTTACACTATGGAACACATCATTAATTTGTTACACTATTAAACACATCATTAATTTGTTACACTATTGAACACATCATTCATTTGTTACACTATGGAACACATTCATTTTGTTACATAATGGAACACATCATTAATTTGTTACACTATGGAACACATCATTCATTTGTCACATAATGGAACACATCATTCCTTTGTTACACTATGGAACACATCATTCATTTGTCACATAATGGAACACATCATAAATGTTTTACACTATGGAACACATCATTCATTTGTTACACTATGGAACACATCATTCATTTGTCACATAATGGAACACATCATTCATTTGTTACACTATGGAACACATCATTCATTTGTTACACTATGGACAGAGAGAGAGATAAGGCTATACTATAGAAGTGTATATTGGTACAACAAGGTCACTCCACACCATATAGCTGCTATTCAGTCAATGACTGCATGAGGTGTATCAGAAAGACACTATTGGCTCCAGCATATACAGAGAGGTGTATCCGAGAGACACTATTGGCTCCAGCATATACAGAGAGGTGTATCAGAGAGACACCATTGGCTCCAGCATATACAGAGAGGTGTATCTGAGAGAGACACTATTGGCTCCAGCATATACAGAGAGGTGTATCTGAGAGAGACACTATTGGCTCCAGCATATACAGAGAGGTGTATCTGAGAGAGACACTATTGGCTCCAGCATATACAGAGAGGTGTATCTGAGAGAGACACTATTGGCTCCAGCATATACAGAGAGGTGTATCTGAGGGACACCATTGGCTCCAGCATATACAGAGAGGTGTATCAGAGAGACACTATTGGCTCCAGCATATACAGAGAGGTGTATCAGAGGGACACCATTGGCTCCAGCATATACAGAGAGGTGTATCAGAGAGACACTATTGGCTCCAGCATATACAGAGAGGTGTATCAGAGAGACACTATTGGCTCCAGCATATACAGAGAGGTGTATCAGAGGGACACCATTGGCTCCAGCATATACAGAGAGGTGTATCAGAGAGACACTATTGGCTCCAGCATATACAGAGAGGTGTATCAGAGGGACACCATTGGCTCCAGCATATACAGAGAGGTGTATCAGAGAGAGACACTATTGGCTCCAGCATATACAGAGAGGTGTATCTGAGAGAGACACTATTGGCTCCAGCATATACAGAGAGGTGTATCAGAGGGACACCATTGGCTCCAGCATATACAGAGAGGTGTATCTGAGAGGGACACCATTGGCTCCAGCATATACAGAGAGGTGTATCAGAGAGAGACACTATTGGCTCCAGCATATACAGAGAGGTGTATCTGAGAGAGACACCATTGGCTCCAGCATATACAGAGAGGTGTATCTGAGAGAGACACTATTGGCTCCAGCATATACAGAGAGGTGTATCAGAGAGAGACACTATTGGCTCCAGCATATACAGAGAGGTGTATCTGAGAGAGACACTATTGGCTCCAGCATATACAGAGAGGTGTATCTGAGAGAGACACTATTGGCTCCAGCATATACAGAGAGGTGTATCAGAGGGACACCATTGGCTCCAGCATATACAGAGAGGTGTATCTGAGAGAGACACTATTGGCTCCAGCATATACAGAGAGGTGTATCTGAGAGAGACACTATTGGCTCCAGCATATACAGAGAGGTGTATCAGAGAGAGACACTATTGGCTCCAGCATATACAGAGAGGTGTATCTGAGAGAGACACCATTGGCTCCAGCATATACAGAGAGATGTATCAGAGAGACACCATTGGCTCCAGCATATACAGAGAGGTGTATCTGAGAGAGACACTATTGGCTCCAGCTTATACAGAGAGGTGTATCTGAGAGAGACACCATTGGCTCCAGCATATACAGAGAGGTGTATCTGAGAGAGACACTATTGGCTCCAGCATATACAGAGAGGTGTATCTGAGAGAGACACTATTGGCTCCAGCATATACAGAGAGGTGTATCTGAGAGAGACACTATTGGCTCCAGCATATACAGAGAGGTGTATCTGAGAGAGACACTATTGGCTCCAGCATATACAGAGAGGTGTATCTGAGAGAGACACCATTGGCTCCAGCATATACAGAGAGGTGTATCAGAGAGAGACACTATTGGCTCCAGCATATACAGAGAGGTGTATCTGAGAGAGACACTATTGGCTCCAGCATATACAGAGAGGTGTATCAGAGGGACACTATTGGCTCCAGCATATACAGAGAGGTGTATCTGAGAGAGACACTATTGGCTCCAGCATATACAGAGAGGTGTATCTGAGAGAGACACTATTGGCTCCAGCATATACAGAGAGGTGTATCTGAGAGAGACACTATTGGCTCCAGCATATACAGAGAGGTGTATCTGAGAGACACTATTGGCTCCAGCATATACAGAGAGGTGTATCTGAGAGGGACACCATTGGCTCCAGCATATACAGAGAGGTGTATCAGAGAGACACTATTGGCTCCAGCATATACAGAGAGGTGTATCAGAGAGACACTATTGGCTCCAGCATATACAGAGAGGTGTATCTGAGAGAGACACCATTGGCTCCAGCATATACAGAGAGGTGTATCTGAGAGAGACACTATTGGCTCCAGCATATACAGAGAGGTGTATCTGAGAGAGACACTATTGGCTCCAGCATATACAGAGAGGTGTATCTGAGAGAGACACTATTGGCTCCAGCATATACAGAGAGGTGTATCTGAGAGAGACACTATTGGCTCCAGCATATACAGAGAGGTGTATCAGAGAGAGACACTATTGGCTCCAGCATATACAGAGAGGTGTACGTGAGAGGGACAGCATTGGCTCCAGTGTATACAGACAGAGAGGCCTTTCCTTCATGCACTCTGGTCACACTGACTCCCCATCACTGTCAGTAGCAGTCAGTGGTGTGCGACAGCACAGTACACCACCCACCCCAGGCTGGGGCCCTGCCCATTACTTCACAGGGAGGAGACAGGTTAATGGAAAAGTATTGATCCCCTCCCTCCGTACCGCCGTACCCTGGATGAAGGGAGGAAGTAACAGTAACACTTCCACAACTTTGTGAAGTGTTTTTATTAATTTATTCCGAGACAACCTGAGGTCTTGTGTGGTGTGTGTGTGTGTGTGTGTAAGGGTCCAGGGTAGTCTGTGTGGAGTGCGAGAATAGAAAAGGGCTCTGGAAATGGGGAGAGGAGGGAACAGAGGGACAGGTCAACCTTGCAGCAGAGGACTCCAAGCTTCTTCTCTTGTCTCGTGTCTGTTTTCTCGCGTCTGTCCTCTCGCGTCTGTCCTCTCGCGTCTGTCCTCTCGCGTCTGTCCTCTCGCGTCTGTCCTCTCGCGTCTGTCCTCTCGCGTCTGTCTTCACTCCCAAGCAGAGACTGAGCTTTTCATTCGCCGACGGACACAGCCCTTTCATTTAGAGTGGTGGGAGCAGATCAGTTCCATTCCATCACCTCCCAACCTCATCTAGCTATGTCTGGGCTGTCTGCCGCTCCTTCAAAATCAGCTGGCTGGCTGGAAAGCTGCCCTCTTCACACTACACATCTTCTGTAGGCCTCCATACTCAGGAAACATTATACAGGGAGCTATATGCAGATATAGGTGGCAGGTCAATTAGATGGAGCGCAAGGAAGGGTCGTGGGGTGGAGGGTGGAGAGGGGCCAATTGGAGGTTGGTGCACTCAACTCCAGGAGTATAAATTAGTTCTGGTATGTCACAGACACAGACTGAGACATGGGGCACATAGTAGGAGGTGTTTTTAGGAGTGGGTTGCTGCAGTCTACCAGTCCACCACCTCAGGCACTTTGTAAAATGAGATGACAATGATTAATGGACCTGTGAGTCAGAGAGCTCGGGGACCCCTCTCTCCTCGATGGGTGATCTCTCTGTGGCCCTGGCAGCCCACTGGGGGACCCGTAGTGACTCAGTGGAAGGGGAAATGTCATCCACTGAAGATCCAACCAGGTCAGCCTTGACTGGAAACCCTGAGTTTGTCTGATCTGAGTGGGTGTAGACCTTAAAATCTGAAATTAAATGTATGAACTACATTAATTGATGAAGTGAAGTCATATTTTCATCCTTTTCCTCTTTTCCCATTGCATTGTGCTGAACAGGCCTTCACACCTGCGTCATCTGCTTGTTGGTTGATGGAGAAAAGCAAAAGCAGAAAAGCAGAACAATCTGTGCACTGTTAGATTACAATAAGTTGTAATATGGTAACGTGCTCTTTGATTTCCCAGACTGTTGGTTTCCCATCTGCTTTAATAACACATCTCTCTGTAGAGAGCATTGATAAAAACAACACTACAAGGTCAGTGTGACCTGTCGAAATCTGATCTCAGATCAACTACTGTATTACCAATTACAGTTTACAGTATAAGAGCTTGCCGGGTTACAGGTGGCGGCAGAGAACAAAGAGAAAAATGGAGGAGATTGGACATTACACACCACTACCATTCATTGCTGGGAGTTGCTCCCGGTTGGCATTCTCAACAAACCACTGCTTCCCTTCTCGCCTGGTGCTTACAGTGGCTGTGTACTAAATGGAATCATATTCCCTATATAGTGCACTACTTTTGACAAGGGCCCATAAGGCAAAAGGACTGAATAGGGTGCCATTTGGGACAATGGCAGTATTTACAATCACAGGCCTTCTTGGCAGTCAGAAATCAATACTACCCCACCGTACACCTCAGACAGAACTGACACTCTCTCTCTCCACAATGACAACTGAAGCCGTTAGCCAAAACTAGGTCTGGGAAAGCTTATTGACGCACGCCGCAGAGGCGTAATTCTCTCTCTCTCTTTCAATTCAATTAAATTCAAAGGGCTTTATTGGCATGGGAATATATGTTTACATTGCCAAAGCAAGTGAAATAGATAATAAACAAAATGGGGAAAAAAACTATCAAAAATCAACAGTAAACATTACACTCACAATTTTTTTTAAAGAATACAGACATTTTAAATGTTATATTATTGGCTATGTTGTAACAATGTGCAAATAGTTGAAGTATGAAAAAGAAAATAAATAAACAGATAAATATAGGTTGTTTGTTCTTCATTGTTTTCCCTTTTCTCATGGCAACGGGCCACAAATCTTGCTGCTGTGATTGCCCTCTACGGTATTTTGCGTAACAGATATGGGAATTTATCAATGTCTGATTTATTTTCAAATTCTTTGTGGGTCAATGTGGTCTGTGGGAAACATGTCTCTCCAACGCGGTCATACATTTGGCAGGAGGTTAGAAAGTGGAAACCACGTGTTTGATACTATTCCATTGACTGCATTCCAGCCATTATTATGAGCCGTCCTCCCCTCAGAAGCCTCCATTGGTCTGAACATAATCAAGAATTTTCTTAATTTGGGGTCAGCACAGTGGTCAGGTATTCTGCCACTGTGTACTCTATGTTTAGGGTCAAATAGCATTCCAATTTTCTCCGTTTTTTGATCGATTCTTTCCAGTGTGTCAAATAGTTCTCTTTTTGCTTTCTCATAATTTGGTTATGAGACAGATCTGTGAGGTCTGTTTGTGTTTGTGTGTCACTCTCAATTCAATTCAATTCAATGGCTTTTATTGGCATGGAAAACACATGTTTACATTGCCAAAGCAAGGGAAATAGATAATGAACAAAAGTGAAATAAATTGTCAAGTTTGCAGGAGAAATGGATGAGTGTACACTACCGGTCAAATGTTTTAGAAGACCTACTCATTCAAGGATTTTTCTTTATTTTTACTATTTTCTACATTGTAGAATAATAGTGAAGACATCAAAACTATGAAATAACACATATGGAATCATGTAGTAACCAAAAAAGTGTTAAACAAATCAAAATATATTTTATATTTGAGATTCTTCAAATAGCCACCCTTTGCCTTGATGACAGCTTTGCACACTATTGGTATTCTCTCAACCATCTTCATGAGGTAGTCACCTGGAATGCATTTCAATTAACAGGTGTGCCTTCTTAAAAGTTAATTTGTGGAATTTCTTGGCTTCTTAATGCGTTTGAGCCAATTAGTTGTGTTGTGACAAGGTAAGGGGTATGCATAAGATAGCCCTATTTGGTAAAAGACCAAGTCCATATTATGGCAAGAACAGCTCAAATAAGAAAAGAGAAATGACAGTCCATCATTACCTTAAGACATGAAGGTCAGTCAATACAGAACATTTCAAGAACTTTTAGTTTCTTCAAGTGCAGTCGCAAAAACCATCAAGCGCTATGATGAAACTGGATCTCATGAGGACCGCCACTGGAAAGGAAGACCCAGAGTCACCTCTGCTGCAGAGGATAAGTTCATTAGAGTTACCAGCCTCAGAAATTGCAGCCCAAATAAATGCTTCACAGAGTTCAAGTAACAGACACATCTCAACATCAATTGTTCAGAGAAGACTGCAGAATCAGGCCTTCATGATCGAATTGCTGCAAAGAAACCACTACTAAAGGACACCAATGAGTAATAGCAGTCAGACGTCTTTGTCTTTGTCCTGTCGTGTCCCTTGTATATATATTTTTACAACTTTTTCTTCACATATCTTTTAAAAATATCCTAAATCCTAAACCTCAACTTCTAAATACTCTCCTGCAACCCGCCTCACCCAATGTGGCGTGGATCTGCTTTTTTTCTAAAGTATTTCTATTTACTTCGGATCTGGAATCCCTCAACTGAAGCTAGCCAGCTAACTACCTACCAGCTATCAGTTAGCAAACCATTGCTAGCGGTCATCAGCTAACCTTTAGCTCGGAAAGCTCTCGCCAGTTCGAACAACGTGACTCAAACCAGAGCATAACGGACCTATATCTCTCCATGTCCCCGGATTCCTACCGCAAACTCTGAACATTTTCATCTGGATCTTCGCAACTAGCTAACCGTAATCCCGGGTGACCACTCCTGGCTAGCGTTTCCATCACGGAGCAAGCACCAATTAGCCTGAAGCTAGCCCGGCCAGGGCTCCTGTGCTACCACCAAAGCCCACTCCTGGGCTACAATATCCGGAACCCTTCTACGTCCGGTACGGGGCACGGAACCCCGCCGATCCTATACGACTGGAATAACGACATAATCTGCCCGAGGACTCCAACAGGCCCCTCAGGCGCGACGCCCGCTGAAGGCCCATTCTGCTAACCTGCTAGGCCTGCTAGCTACCTAGAGCTACCTGGAACCCTACTAATTCCACGACTGGTCTATCGATGTCACCGCACGAAGAGGCAAAAACAGACTTACCCCCATCGCGACGTCCCCCAAAGGCTAACTTGCTAGCCCCGGTCTGCTAACTGCTAGCTTGCCTGCCCCGGTCTGCTAACTGCTAGCTTGCCTGCCCCGGTTTGCTAACTGCTAGCTTGCCTGACCCGGTCTGCTAACTGCTAGCCCCTGCTAATTGCTTGCTTGCTAACCCGGTCTGCTAACTGCTAGCTTGCCAGCCCCGGTCTGTTAACTGCTAGCTTGTTTAGCCCTGGCCTACTAACTGTTAGCTTGTTAGCATCGGCCTGCTAACTGTCTGAATCGCCGTGTCCCCAGTCAGCCCAACCACTCACTGGACCCATATGTTCACTTGGCTACGCATGCCTCTCTCTAATATCAATATGCCTCGTCCATTACTGTCCTGGTTAGTGATTACTGTCTTATTTTACTGTAGAGCCTCCAGCCCTCCTCAATATGCCTTAACCAACCATGTTGGTCCACCTCCTACATATGCGATGACATCACCTGGTTTAAACATCTCTAGAGACTATATCTCTCTCATCATTACTCAATGCCTAGGTTTACCTCCAACGTACTCACATTCTACCTTACCTTTGTCTGTACACTATGCCTTGAATCTATGCTATCGAGCCCAGAAACCTGCTCCTTTTACTCTCTGTTCTGAACGTGCTAGACGGCCAGTTCGTATAGCATTTAGCCGTACCCTTATCCTACTTCTCCTCTGTTCCTCTGGTGATGTAGAGGTTAATCCAGGTCCTGCAGTGCCTAGCCCCACTCCCCAGGTGCTCTCATTTGTTGACTTCTGTAACCGTAAAAGCCTTGGTTTCATGCATGTTAACATTAGAAGCCTACTCCCTAAGTTTGTTTTACTCACTGCTTTAGCACACTCTGCCAACCCGGATGTCTTAGCCGTGTCTGAATCCTGGCTTAGGAAAACCACCAAAAACCCTGAAATCTCCATCGCTAACTATAACATTTTCCGACAAGATAGAACTGCCAAAGAGGGCGGAGTTGCAATCTACTGCAGAGATAGCCTGCAGAGTTCTGTACTACTATCCAAGTCTGTACACAAACAATTTGAGCTTCTACTTCTAAAAATTCACCTTTCCAGAAACAAGTCTCTCACTGTTGCCGCTTGCCCTCTGTCCCCAGCTGTGCCCTCGATACCATATGTGAATTGATTGCCCCCCATCTATCTTCTGAGCTCGTGCTACTAGGTGACCTAAACTGGGACATGCTTAACACCCCGGCCATCCTACAATCTAAGCTTGATGCCCTCAATCTCACACAAATTATCAATGAACCTACCAGGTACAACTCCAAATCCGTAAACACGGGCACCCTCATAGATGTCATCCTAACTAACTCGCCCTCCAAATACACCTCTGCTGTTTTCAATCAAGATCTCAGCGATCACTGCCTCATTGCCTGCATCCGTAATGGGTCTGCGACCAAACGACCACCCCTCATCACTGTCAAACGCTCCCTAAAACACTTCTGCGAGCAGGCCTTTCTAATCGACCTGGCCGGGGTATCCTGGAATGACATTGACCTCATCCCGTCAGTAGACGATGCCTGGCTATTCTTTAAAAGTGCCTTCCTCACAATCTTAAATAAGCATGCCCCATTCAAAAAATGTAGAACTAGGAATAGATATAGTCCTTGGTTCACTCCAGACCTGTCTGCCCTTGACCAGCACAAAAACATCCTGTGGCGTTCTGCATTAGCATCGAATAGCCCCCGTGAAATGCAACTTTTCAGGGAAGTTAGGAACAAATATACACAGACAGTTAGGAAAGCTAAGGCTAGCTTTTTCAAACAGAAATTTGCATCCTGTAGTACTAACTCAAAAAAGTTCTGGGACACTGTAAAGTCCATGGAGAATAAGAGCCCCTCATCCCAGCTGCCCACTGCTCTGAGGCTAGGAAACACTGTCACCACCAATAAATCCACTATAATTGAGAATTTCAATAAGCATTTCTCTACGGCTGGCCATGCTTTCCACCTAGCTACCCCTACCCCGGTCAACTGCCCGGCACCCTCCACAGCAACCCGCCAAAGCCCCCACCATTTCTCCTTCACCCAAATCCAGATAGCTGATGTTCTGAAAGAGCTGCAAAATCTGGACCCCTACAAATCAGCCGGGCTAGACAATCTGGAACCTCTCTTTCTAAAATTAACTGACGAAATTGTGGCAACCCCTATTACTAGCCTGTTCAACCTCTCTTTCGTATAGTCTGAGATTCAAAGGGGGAGACACTCTAGATCCAAACTGCTACAGATCTATATCTATCCTACCCTGTCTTTCCAAGGTCTTCGAAAGCCAAGTGAACAAACAGATTACCGACCATTTCGAATCCCACCGTACCTTCTCCGCTATGCAATCTGATTTCAGAGCTGGTCATGGGTGCACCTCAGCCACGCTCAAGGTCCTAAACGACATCATAACCTCCATCGATAAGAGACATTACTGCGCAGCCATATTCATCGACCTGGCCAAGGCTTTCGATTCTGTCAATCACCACATTCTTATTGGCAGACTCGACAGCCTTGGTTTCTCAAATGATTGCCTCGCCTGGTTTACCAACTACTTCTCTGATAGAGTTCAGTGTGTCAAATCGGAGGGCCTGTTGTCCGGACCTCTGGCAGTCTCTATGGGGATGCAACAGGGTTCAATCCTCGGGCCGACTCTCTTCTCTGTATACATCAATGATGTTGCTCTTGCTGCTGGTGATTCTCTGATACACCTCTACGCAGACGACACCATTCTGTATACTTCTGGCCCCTCTTTGGACACTGTGTTAACTAACCTCCAGACGAGCTTCAATGCCATACAACTCTCCTTCCGTGGCCGCCAACTGCTCTAAAACGCAAGTAAAACTAAATGCATGCTCTTCAACCGATCACTGCCCGCACCTGCTCGCCCGTCCAGCATCACTACTCTGGATGGCTCTGACTTTGAATACGTGGACAACTACAAATACCTAGGTGACTGGTTAGACTGTAAACTCTCCTTCCAGACTCACATTAAGCATCTCCAATCCAAAATGAAATCTAGAATCGGCTTCCTATTTCGCAACAAAGCATCCTTCACTCATGCTGCCAAACATACCCTCGTAAAACTGACCATCCTACCGATCCTCGACTTCGGTGATGTCATATATAAAATAGCCTCCAACACTCTACTCAACAAACTGGATGCAGTCTATCACAGTGCCATCCGTTTTCTCACCAAAGCCCCATACACTACCCACCATTGCGACCTGTACGCTCTCGTTGGTTGGCCCTCGCTTCATACTTGTCGCCAAACCCACTGGCTACAGGTTATCTACAAGTCTCTGGTAGGTAAAGCCCCGCCTTATCTCAGCTCACTGGTCACCATAGCAGCACTCACTCGTAGCACTCGCTCCAGCAGGTATATCTCTCTGGTCACCCCCAAAGCCAATTCCTCCTTTGGTCGTCTTTCCTTACAGTTCTCTGCTGCCAATGACTGGAACGAACCGCAAAAATCTCTGAAGCTGGAAACACTTATCTCCCTCACTAGCTTTAAGCACCAGCTGTCAGAGCAGCTCACAGATTACTGCACCTGTACATAGCCCATCTATAATTTAGCCCAAACAACTATCTCTTCCCCTACTGTATTTATTTATTTATTTTGCTCCTTTGCACACCATTATTTCTATTTCTACTTTGCACATTCTTCCACTGCAAATCTACCATTCCAGTGTTTTACTTGCTATATTGTATTTACCTCGCCACCATGGCCTTTTTTTGCCTTTACCTCCCTTATCTCACCTCATTTCCTCACATTGTATATAGACTTATTTTCCTACTGTATTATTGACTGTATGTTTTGTTTATTCCATGTGTAACTCTGTGTTGTTGTATGTGTCGAATTGCTATGCTTTATCTTGGCCAGGTCGCAGTTGCAAATGAGAACTTGTTCTCAACTAGCCTACCTGGTTAAATAAAGGTGAAATTTAAAAAAATAAAAAATAATAAGAAGAGACTTGCTTGGGCCAAGAAACACGAGCAATTGACATTAGAAATTTGTCCTTTGGTCGGGAGTCCAAATTGTAGATTTTTGGTTCCAACCGCCGTGTCTTTGTGAGACGCGTGTGGGTGAACGGATGATCTCAAGAATTCAGAGCACACTTAACCAGCGTGGCTACCACAGCATTCTGCAGCGATACGCCATCCCATCTGGTTTGCGCTTAGTGGGACTATCATTTTGTTTTTCAACAGGACAATGACCCCGACACACCTCCAGGCTGTGTAAGGGCTATTTGACCAAGAAGGAGATTGATGGAGTGCTGCATCAGATGACCTGGCCTCCATAATCCCCCGATCTCAACCAAATTGAGATGGTTTGGGATGAGTCTAACCGCAGAGTGAAGGAAAAGAAGCCAACAAGTGCTCAGCATATGTGGGAACTCTTTCAAGACTGTCGGAAAAGCATTCCAGGTGAAGCGGGTAGAGAGAATGCCAAGAGTGTGCAAAGCTGTCATCAAGGCAAAGAGTGGCTATTTGAAGAATCTCAAATATAAAATATATTTTGATTTGTTTGCACTTTTTTGGTTACTACATGATTCCATATATGTTATTTCATAGTTTTGATGTCTTCACTATTATTCTACAATGTAGAAAATAGTAAGAATAAAGAAAAACCCTTGAATGAGTAGGTGTCCTAAAACTTTTGACTGGTACTGTATGTGTCAGAGAGAAAGAGACAGACAGAAAATAGAGAGAAAGAGACAGAGAGGGATAGAGAGACAAAGAGAGCAAGGGAACAAGAGAGACAAAGAGAGCGAGGGAGCGAGAGACAGCGAGAAAAAGAGAGCGAGGGAGCGAGAAAGACAGCGAGACAAAGAGAGCGAGAGAGACAGCGAGACAAAGAGGAGCGAGGGAGCGAGAGAGACAGCGAGACAAAGAGAACGAAGGAGAGAGAGAAACAGTGAAACAAAGAGAGCGAGGGAGTGAGAGATAGTGAAAGAGACAGTGAGACAAAGAGAGCGAGGGAGTGAGAGAGACAGTGAGACAAAGAGAGCGAGGGAGCGAGAGATAGCGAGACAAAGAGAGCGAGGGAGAGTGAAAATGTAACTTATAATGCATATGGTGCATCTGTGAGGATAAGCCTGCAGTCAAACGTCATGCCAATTTAATGCTCTTGAAAGTGTGACTCTGGTAGGTAGGAGAGGGAGGGAGGAAGATGTTTAGAAGTTCTGTGTGTCATGGGAGGGGGATTTGTTTCTGTCCGGCCTGCTCATTAGGCAGGATCAGGCGGCAGATTGACGAGGGTGGCATTTTCTGAGCTAAACTGACCAAAACGCACCTCCAAAAAACAACACATAAAACCTCACATAATTCTGCCCCAAAACAATAACAATTTCTCTTAACCAGTGGCTTATGGGCTTTTTGGGTGAGCGCTAATGCCGCACTGTGATAAACTGCGGTGATGCACACATTCCCAGCGGGTCTCTACAGAGTGCTGTTGGAGAGACGCATCGCTGCGGCACTCGACCAACGTTTCGTCAAAAAAAATGATCTAACATAAATCATGTAGCAGATAATGGATATGGTAGAAAGAGTATGTGGCCTTTTCTGTAGCCTACAGGCTAGAGATGAAATGTATAACAATGTAATAAGACGGACACTCTTTACATCATGCACGTTTCTCAGATCAATTAACCTAACCTAAATGGCAACCAATCAAATAAAAAAAGCACTGACATGTTAACAAAACAACTTCTGCATTTCCCGCTGTGTAAACACATTGCAAATAGGCTCACAATAACTCCTGACGAAGTTGGGTAGCTGATATTCAGCGCTTAAATAGCCAAACTGATTAGTCACAGGAATCAGGACTAATAAAATCAATGCAACGGCCTGTTTTACAAATGGTGGGCCTACTACATGGATGGGCATTCAGAAAATTCCATTGTGGCCAACATAGTAGGCTACACCCCAGTAAGCACGAGCTGATGTCTTTTGGACGCCGTTTTTTGGTCCTGTCCGGAAGTATTTTGTTTTACAAACGATAAGCTTACCACATAGATGGGTATTCATTAAATGTCAGGCATCTTTGTAGGTACACCTCAGTAAGCACGGACCGACGCTGATGCCTTCTGGAATTATTTTTTGGGGTGTAGTCTAGACCGGCCTAGATTTCCACATCCACGGACATTGCTTTTTGGTCCGGTCCGGACAAAATCTGAATCAATCATAGACGTCTATGTTTGGTTCAGATTTTGTTTGGTCTGGACCAGCCTTGATTTGGCCCAAACATAGACGTCTATAAATTACATCTTTTCAACTTTCATTCAGAACCAAAAATGAACCTGATTTCAACGTACGGAAAATATTTATTTTCAGCTTTCATTCAGAACCTAAATTTAATCTAACTTCAACATCTGGAAAATATGTATTTACACAACTTTCCCACATCATTTTGCTTACTGGGACTATTCTAGTTTTGCGGGGTGCATTTTTTGGTCTCGCCTAGGTCGGTATGGCCCTGGTGCTTCATTTGAATAAGTTCCAAAAAAACATTCCTTCTTAAAAGGTCCAATGCAGCCGTTTTTAACTCAATATCAGATCATTTCTGGGTAACAATTAATTGTATTTAATTTATTTTATTAAACCTGTATTTAACTAGGCAAGTCAGTTAAGAACAAATTCTCATTTACAATGACTACCTACCCTGGTCAAACCCTAACCCAGACGACGCTGAGCCAATTCTGCGCCGCCCTATGGGACTCCCAATCACGGCCGGTTGTGATACAGCCTGGAACCGAACCAGGGTCTGTAGTGACACCTCTAGCACCGAGATGCAGTGCCTTAGACCGCTGCGCCACTCGGGAGCCCTTAAGTACCATACTGTGATTGTTTTAAATTAAAATGGTCAAAAAGCAACAAAATAGCTTTTTAGAGAAGAGAAGGACTGTCTGGGCATGATCTGAGTGGGGAGGGGAAATCTGAAAATTTGCTGCTATTGGCAGAGAGGTTTGGAACTCTTTCTTATTGGTCTATTACCTCATTTATTGCATGGTGAAGTCACCAGGCAGGCCAAAACCCACCAAAACTGGCTGAAATTTCAGGCGATCTTTCCAAACAGTTCTTACACTTAAAAGGGCATTTTCACAATTTCACAGTATATATTCCAACCTCATAGTGTGAGAAAGAAGATGAGCGGGTGGCCAGTACGTTGCAATAAACTTCAGTGAACTATTAACAGAAAATATTTTTGGGAAATAATACATATAGGAGCAGATCAGCACTGTAGATCCGGGTGCGCAAATGCAATGCGTTTGACTTCTAGAACCTTCCTCAGGCAGCGTTAGTGCCTCATAGTGTGATAATATATAAAAAAACGAAAGAAAATCTTGTTTTGACTGCACTGGGCCTTTAAGCCTTTTTAACAAAGTTGAATCCACTTGCTCTATACAATATTGTCATTTGAAGAGAAGTATTATCTCCATTTGAAAAAAGTATTATCTCCTTTTGAAGAGAAGTAATCTCACCATTTCAAGAGAAGTAATCTCTCCATTTCAAGAGAAGTAATATCTCCATTTCAAGAGAAGTAATATCTCCATTTCAAGAGAAGTAATATCTCCATTTCAAGAGAAGTAATATTTTAATTTGAAGATAAATAATATGTCCATTTGTTAGGAATAGAGGAGACCGGGATTGTGATTCGAGCAGTGGGACACTACACCGATGACACTGGTCTGGTTTGGTGTGACTGTGGAGAGGCTGTGGATGGTCATGGAGTCCTCCTTTACTGGTATGGAAACAGTGGGTCATCCTGATCTTCAATCTATTTAAAAAAGCCCCTCATCCATGCTTGAAACCTCTGCCTAGTCTTATCTCCAAAGCAGCACAGTCATTAAAGCTGGGCGACATGGACCGTTTATAGTCACAGCTCTAACAGTCATACCAATTAACATTCCTATACACTTTCCAACCTTCTAAGAATAGGACTCTCTCTTTCTCTCTCTCTCTCTCACGAGCACATACAGACACACACACGTAATGAGACAGTCACACAGGCATGCACGTGCACACATACACACACGAGGGCACACGCACACACATAGCAAATCAATCCCAAGGGCGTTGTTATGAGTTGAAAAGGGCAGCCTTTCCGCCTATAAGTACCGCTAGAGTACGTCGCTGGGCGAACCTTAGCATATGCATCAGATGCATATCAACCTGCAAGGTAGGCAAACATAAGCACCAACACTTGATATATAGTGTGTAAAGGATTAATTGCATGAAGAAATATTAGTGGAAATATAAAAAGTTATTTGTTCAGAGAGACGCAAGGATATGTTTTGTATAATGCTACAAAGTCCTACAAAAAATGTAGGCCCATCGCCTAAAAACATTACAGTGTAATCCATTGAATCAACTTTATTTGTAGATTTGATTAGTAATAGAGTTATAGTAATTAATAAAGTCCAGTTACAGCTTCTTTTGACAAAGTGAAACAAAAAAGATAATAATAATAATAATAGAACCAGCCAGGTGGCAGGTGAAATGATCTGCTGTATTCCTAAACAAAAGCACCGGTGCATGAACGACTGTAATATATGAATTGCATAAATAAATATATTATTTTAAGTTTATTTTGTTACCAGTTTTTGCTTAGTTGCCAGAGCAATGCTGCCGCGCGAGTGGTCATGTGCTGAATGCATGGACAGCACGGATATTCTTGGAAAAAGTTTGAATTGGAAATAGAGCTGAACCTCTTGAAATATGAAAGCTATTGAAAAAAGGTAAATGTAATAGAAACAGCAGAATATGTTTTTCTGATACTACTGTATATAGAAATCACAATGTTTGTGAAGTGACTCTGAAGTCACATGCAGGTAAAATAACGTGATCATCCTTTCCCTGCATCAGTATGTTACAAGATGGGTCATCTCTTCATGTACAATTTGACAATTGATAGGCCTAATATTGTCACTCATCAGATTATTGTCTATAGGCTAACACTCAGTGGCGGATTTAGGCACAGGCGACATGGGCAGCCGCCGGGGCGCCCGCACCAACACATTCTGAATGGTGACATTTGCGCGATCGGTTTTCTATCGCTCATTTGCACGTCATGTCGATGATATCATGTCACCGTGTGGGACTGTGGGTCAATGAAATGAAATGAAATTTTATTCGGCTCATGCGCCGAATACAACAGGTACAACTTTACAGTGAAATGCTTACTTTCGAGCCCCTAACCAACAATGCAGTTAAAAAAAGAAAAAGAAAAAGAAATTAAAGTAACAAGTAATTAAAGAGCAGCAGTAAAATAACAACAGCGAGACTATAAACAAAGGGGTACCGATACAGAGTTAATGTGCGGGAGCACCGGTTAGTTGAAGTAATATGTACATGTAGGTAGAGTTATTAAAGTGACTATGCATAGATGATAACAACAGAGTAGCAGCGGTGGGCAATGCAAATAGTCTGGGTGGCCATTTGATTAGATGTTCAGGAGTATTATGGCTTGGGGGTAGAAGATGTTTAGAAGCCTCAGACTAAGACTTGGCACTCCGGTACCGCTTGCCATGCGGTAGCAGAGAGAACAGTCTATGACTTGGGTGGCTGGAGTCTTTGACAATTTACAGGGCCTTCCTCTAACACCGCCTGGTATAGAGGTCCTGGATGGCAGGAAGCTTGGCTCCAGTGATGTACTGGGCTGTAAGCACTACCCTCTGTAGTGCCTTGCGGTCGGAGGCCGAGTAGTTGCCATTCCAGGCAGTGATGCAACCAGTTAGGATGCTCTCGATGGTGCAGCTGTAGAACATTTTGAGGATCTGAGGACCCATGCCAAATCTTTTCAGTCTCCTGAGAGGTAATAGGTGTTGTCGTGCCCTCTTCACGACTGTCTCGATGTGCTTGGACCTTGTTAGTTTGTTGGTGATGTGGACACCAAGGAACTTGAAGCTCTCAACCTGCTCCACCACAGCTCTGTCGATGAGAATGGGGGCGTGCTCGGTCCTCCTTATCCTGTAGTCCACAATCATCTCCTTTGTCTTGATCACGTTGAGGGAGAGGTTGTTGTCCTGGCAACACACAGCCAGGTCTCTGACCTCCTCCCTATAGGCTGTCTCGTTGTTGTCGGTGATCAGGCCTACCACTGTTGTGTCATCGGCCATAACCAGCCTTTCAAAGCACTTCATGGCTACAGACGTGAGTGCTACGGGTCGGTAGTCATTTAGGCAGGTTACCTTAGTGTTCTTGGGCACAGGGACTATGGTGGTCTGCTTAAAACATGTTGGTATTACAGACAGGGAGAGGTTGAAAATATCCGTGAAGACGCTTGCCAGTTGGTCAGCGCATGCTCGCAGTACACGTCCTGGTAATCCGTCTGGCGCTGCGGCCTTGTGAATGTTGACCTGTTTAAAGGTCTTATTCGCATTGGCTGCAGAGAGCGATCACACAGTCTTCCTGAACAGCTGTTGCTCTCATACATGTTTCAGTGTTATTTGCCTCGAAATGAGCATTGAAGTAGTTTAGCTTGTTTGGTAGGCTCGTGTCACTGGGCAGCTCTCGGCTGTGCTTCCCTTTGTAACCTGTAATGGTTTGCAAGCCCTGCCACCTCCGACGAGCATCAGAGCCAGTGTAGTATGATTCGATCTTAGTCTGTATTGACGCTTTGCCTGTTTGATGGTTTGTCGGAGGGCATAGCGGGATTTCTTATAAGCTTCTGGGTTAGAGTCCCGCTCCTTGAAAGCGGCAGCTCTAGCCTTTAGCTCAGTGTGGATGTTGCCTGTAATCCATGGCTTCTGGTTGGGGTATGTACGTACGGTCACTGTAGGTACGACGTCATCGATGCACTTATTGATGAACCCAATGACTGATGTGGTGTACTCCTCAATGCCATCGGAGGAATCCTGGAACATATTCCAGTCTGTGCTAGCAAACAGTCCTGTAGCTTAGCATCTGCTTCATCTGACCACCTTTTTATTGATCGAGTCACTGGTGCTTCCTGCTTTAATTTTTGCTTGTAAGCAGGAATCAGGAGGATAGAATTTGTCAGATTTGCCAAATGGAGGGCGAGGGAGAGCTTTGTATGTATCTCTGTGTGTGGAGTAAAGGTAGACCAGAGTTTTTTCCCTCTGGTTGCACATTTAACATGCTGATAGAAATTTGGTAAAACGGATTTAAGTTTCCCTGCATTAAAGTCCCCGGCTACTAGCAGCGCCGCCTCTGGGTGAGCGTTTTCCTGTTTGCTTATGGCGGAATACAGCTCATTCAGTGCGGTCTTAGTGCCAGCCTCAGTCTGTGGTGGTATGTAAACAGCTACGAAAAATACAGATGAAAACTCTCTAGGTGTGGTCTACAGCTTATCATGAGATACTCTACCTCAGGCAAGCAAAACCTCGAGACTTCCTTAGATATCGTGCACCAGCTGTTATTTACAAAAATGCATAGTCCGCATCCCCTTGTCTTACCAGACGCCGCTGTTCTGTCCTGTCGATATAGTCTCCCCACTGGAAGTGGGGAGAGTGGGGTGGGGGAGTGGGGGAATCTATCAAATAGCGCACCTCTAACTTTGATTTTACTAATTGCATTTGTACTGTACAATCACAATACAAAATGCTACCAAATAAACCACAATTCATTCATAATACTGTGAATATATACAGTTGAAGTCGGAAGTTTACATACACTTAGGTTGGAGTCATTAAAACTAATTTTTCAACCACTCCACAAATTTCTTGATAACAAACTATTAGGACATTGAGTGTTAGGACATTTACTTTGTGCATGACACAAGTAATTTTTACAACAATTGTTTACAGATAATTTCACTTATAATTCACTGCATCACAATTCCAGTGGGTCAGAAGTTTACATACACTAAGTTGACTGTGCCTTTAAACAGCTTGGAAATTTTCAGAAAATGATCATGGCTTTAGAAGCTTCTGATAGGCTAATTGACATCATTTGAGTCAATTGGAGGTGTACCTGTGGATGTATTTCAAGGCCTACCTTCAAACACAGTACCTCTTTGCTTGACATCATGGGAAAATCAAAAGAACTCAGCCAAGACCTCAGAAAACAAATTGTAGACCTCCACAAGTCTGGTTCATCATTGGGAACAATTTCCACACGCCTGAAGGTACCATGTTCATCTGTACAAACAATAGTATGCAAGTATAAACACCATGGGACCACGCAGCCGTCATACCGCTCAGGAAGGAGACGCGTTCTGTCTCTTAGAGATGAACGTACTTTGGTGCGAAAAGTGCAAATCAATCCCAGAACATCAGCAAAGGACCTTGTGAAGATGCTGGAGGAAACAGGTACAAAAGTATCTATATCCACTGTAAAGAGAGTCCTATATCGACATAACCTGAAAGGCCGCTCAGCAAGGAAGAAGCCACTGCTCCAAAACCGCCATAAAAAAGACAGACTACGGTTTGCAACTGCACTTGGGGACAAAGATCGTACTTTTTGGATTAATGTCCTCTGGTTTGATGAAACAACAATAGAACTGTTTGGCCATAATGACCATTGTTATGTTTGGAGGAAAAGGGGGGAGGCTTGCAAGCTGAAGAACACCATCCCAACCGTGAAGCACGGGGGTGGCAGCATCATGTTGTGGGGGTGCTTTGCTGCAGGAGGGCCTGGTGCACTTCACAAAATAGATGGCATCATGAGGGAGGAAAATTATGTGGATATATTGAAGCAACATCTCAAGACATCAGCCAGGAAGTTAAAGCTTGGTTGCAAATTGGTCTTCCAAATGAACAATGACCCCAAGGATACTTCCAAAGTTGTGGCAAAATGGCTTAAGGACATCAAAGTCAAGGTATTGAAGTGACCATCATAAAAGCCCTGACCTCAATCCTATAGAAAATTTGGGGGCAGGACTGAAAAAGCATCTGTGAGCAAGGAGGCCTACAAACCTGACTCAGTTACACCAGCTCTGTCAGGAGGAATGGGCCAAAATTCACCCAACTTATTCTGGGAAGCTTGTGGAAGGCCACCCAAAACGTTTGACCCAAGTTAAACAATTTAAAGGCAAGGCTACCAAATACTAATTGAGTGTTATTAAACTTCTGAACCACTGGGAATGTGATGAAAGAAATAAAAGCTGAAATAAATCATTCACTCTACTATTATTCTGACATTTCACATTCTTAAAATAAAGTGGTGATCCTAACTGACCTAAGACAGGGAATTTTTACTTGGATTAAATGTCAGGAATTGTGAAAAACTGAGTTTAAATGTATTTGGCTAAGGTGTATGTAAACTTCCGACTTCAAATGTAGTTTCACAGACATATTTTTGCATTTTTTTCTGATTTGTGCGAAATCATTAAGAATAAATTAAAAACATTCTGCACACCACCAAGGTGAATTGGTTTAGTCTTGACTCTTGGTTGACAGTGTTGGGGGATGGGTAATGTATTGATGCTCGAGTGCCAAATCAACACAACTTTGTTTCTATTTGTCTTTGTTACTTCTTTTTGATATTTATAAGTCTTATTTTGTATAAACTTTTATATTGTTTTAAATGTTATGATTATTTATTTGTGTTGTTCCAAATGTCTGAATAAAAACGACAGTTAGTGCAGAATGGTGGGTGGGTGGGGGTTCTCCCAGGGAGTCATACAAGCTAGAACCACCAGTGCTTACACGTATTATGTGTGAAATTAGTTTGGGTATAGATCAGGTGTAGTTTCGATGGGCTGGCAGTGCCGGCTGACTTGCATCGTATGTTTCCCGCTCATCAACTTGTATACAGTCAAGGATATGTTTGCGTTATTCTAAAGTCCTATTTCAACATGTAGCATGTTTTTGTTTCCCTGACAGTAAATTTGATTAGTAATAGAGTTATAGTAATTAGAACAGTCCCATTGCAGCTTATTTTGACAAAGTAAAACGTAAAAGAGAATAGTATGAACCCGCAAGGCCCGAGGTCAAATTATTTGCTGCTGGTAAATAGGCGTAACACAAACTCATCATTACACTTTTGTCTTTCTAAATTAAATCAACTTCTTCACCCTCCTTATCATTCAGTTAGGCCTAATTTAAATTCAATTGTGAAGTAAGGTGCACAATTATCACCCATTTGTCTTTCATTCAGTGAGGAGAGAGTCTGGCTGGGTAACAACGTCCTACAGCACATTGTCTTGGCGGGTAAGTTAGCAATATGTGTGCCATTTTTTCCTGTTTGTTACAAATGAGCAGTGTAAAATACAAACATTTAGGAAAAGTCAGGGAAGGAGCAGGACATATCTTTTTTGGGGGGGCATATTTCTATTTATTTACAAAATCTAACATCAGTGTTAAATACACATGAGAGAATGCACTGTTCTGCTTCAGTTACAACACAATGCTTTGGTTCTAAACAAGAGGAAAATACAACCATGAATCAAACTTTTGTGAAGCATTAAGCCTGCGCGACACTTAAACATTTCTACTGGCCTGACTTCAGTTGTTACCTCTTTTTATTTGGGGTGAGAAATACACAAATAGTGGTAAATGTTGAAATAGCTCATGTTCCGTCAGCTGCGACATAGAGGGCGTGGCTGACAAATTACTTTCTCACTTTTTTTGCAGACTTTCCGTGCAACTTGGATGGTATCTTGAGAAAATCGACTAAAATGAACATTCCGAATCAGAAAGGGAAGAGCAGTACACCCACGGCCAACAACGGACATATTATTCTCTGAATACACCACAAGCTTAATTAGTAGTAATTCAAATCTGCTTGTGTGAAAATATTCTAATCAGTTTGATTGTAAATAAAAATCGTATTTTTCCCCATCCACACACAACCAATTAATTAGCATACCAATAGCAACATAAAACATGTAGGAGCAAAATCCTATCGGGACACAATTTGAGGAGGCGACTAGAATATTTGCAATGCTGTTTATGGAGAACAAAGCGTATTGTTTACTACATACACTAGATAATAAATCCTCCATTTTCTCCTTTCACGCTAATGAAGTTAAGTTTTTGTTCTGCATTTTCAAGATCTGTATTATTAGTAGTGATTAGATGTAAGGGGTCTGTAATGATTAGAATCATAAAAAAAAGAAAAATACTAACAATGTTGAAAAATTAAGTACAGTATTAAAAATAGAATTGGTTCAAATTCTATCCAATACATATCCATACAAATGTATGTGTCTCACAGGACCTTAAATAAGTCTAGGGAACAAATTAGACTTTTTAGAGAAGTCGTAAACAGATGTCCATAGATAGACAGCAGGCTAGTGGAGATCTCTGTATTAAAAGACTCTTAGTAGTAAGTAATACTAAAGATTACCCAAGACCAGTGGTCACCAACCGATCGCTCACGGACTGTTGGTGGTAGGTGCACTTGATTCAGCAGCCCTAGCACCGGGAAGGCAAAGTGTTCCCATTTTGAACCATTTCATGTGTCTGAAGGTAGAACTCCCCCTACCCAGCAGGCCCAGAGAGCAAATTAAGTGCACCTATAGACATACCGCTGGCCAATCAGATAGCTCAGATCACCGTGTCTGTACAGTTTCCTCAACCATAGACTGTAAAAAGAAGTCTCGAATGCACAGAAAAGTTGATACTGTGAGATTTCAAAACCATGACTAGTGAAAGACTCAACAAATACAGGAAAGAGCTGCTGTTTTCATAAGTAAATTGATGTTTAAGATGTTATTCAGTACTGTCAACACTTTGCACATTCAACACTTTTATAATCCATAAAATATGCGTTCTCCCTACTTCCACTCATGCTACAGCCAGCACTGCAACTGCAATTAATGAGTTTAGCAAGTGTTCTGATAAGCTTGCGTTATTATTAGCGGCTTGTTTCTTTTTAAATATCATGCAATATTTCACTTTCATAGGAGTTACAACATGAATTGGAGCATGAGGCAGAAATAATGTAACGTGACTTGAGTTTCACCATCAGTTGGAAGACTGTCCCCTTTTCTCAGAGGGAGGGAGAGCGGAGGGACGGTGAGTAGGTGAGAGGCAGCTAATTTCTAAATGGTCTGAGAAGAACAACATTGGCAGGGCAATTCAAACATAGCCAATATGCAGTGATAATGTATTGGACCTATAGCCTACTGCCCAAAACCTCATTGCTACAGAACTGTTTTAAATTGGTTAATGTGCATATACTTACATTTTTTAAGTCACGTAGATCTCTGCTTGCATTTTGACTCAAAGTGATCTTGACTCGGAAAAGGTTGGTGACCGCTGGCCCACTGTAGACTCTCCTCAATACAGAAACTTGAATATGAACATTCAAATGGAACTTCATGTTGTGCAAATACAACCGCCGCATCATCATAATAGAGAAAACATAGAGTAAGCCTCACAAGAGGCTGGTGAGGGGAGGACGGCTCATAATAAATGGCTGGAATAGATTAAATGGAGTGCTATCAAACACATGAAAACCAATGGTTTGATACCATTCCATGATTCCGTTCCAGCCATTACTTAGGTCCCACCAGTCACCTGTGGTATGCCAACTACTTTCTATATATACACTGAACAAAAATATAAATGCAACAATTTCAAAGATTTTACTGAGTTACATTTCATATAAGAAAATCTGTGAATTGAAATAAATAAATTAGGCCCTAATATTATGGATTTCACATGACTAGGCAGGGGCGCAGCCATGGGTGGGACTGGGAGGGCATAGGCCCACCCACTGGGGAGCCAGGCCAAGCCAATCAGAATGAGATTTTCCTCACAAAAGGCCTTTATTAGAGACAGAAATACTCCTCAGCCCCCACCCTGCTAGAGAACAGCACAAAGTGCACCTGTGTAAAGATCATGCTGTTTAATCAGCTTCTTTATATGCCACACATGTCATGTGGATGGATTATCTTGGCAAAGGAGAAATTTGTGCATAGATTTTGAGAGAAATACGCTTTTGTGTGTATGGAACTTTTCTGGGCTCTTTTATTTCAGCTTATGAAACATGGAACCAACACTTTTCATGTTGCATTTATATTTTTGTTCAGTATAATTATAATTTCCAGAAAAATCTTCAGTATGACTTTAGGAGAGTATTAGATGATAGTGGCTGGGTGTGATGGTCTGTGCTGCGCTGGGTGTGTGGTCCCATCAGCGAGCGAGGCGTGATGCATGAAGAACAGTCATGCAGCCACACAGACCGCATAGCACAGGAGATCCCAAGATTAGTCACACTAAGGCCCCAAGCACTAAAGCCCCACACTAAGGCCCACAGACTCCCCTCACAGCACCACCACGAATCCCAAAAAGTAATACTACATCCCAATCACCACCACAGCATCATTACAATACAAGATACATAATGGACTTATAGGCTACCTACCAGCAGTCAAAAATACAGCCAAAGTCACCACCGCAAGGGCAGTGCAATACAATACAGACACTCTACACCACCACAAGGGGCAGGACAATACAGAATACTGTCCATAATGTAACAGCGTAATACAGCCACATAAACCACTAGAAGGACACAACCATTAAGACCAGGAAGATATAGCCTTTATATACACAGAATACACACATAACTATAAGATAAACAGCATACAGCTTTATCCAACAATGATCAATATATGGCCACAAATACCTTAATCCACAAGCGCTAGGTGGGGAAATGAGGCGGTAGACACTGAACTCTACAAACTCTCAATACCTCCTTTACAATGCAGTGCTCTGCCCGTGATACAGAGTGAAGGCATTTAAAGTGGCAAGTTTAGTGCACAGCAAATACACAGCGCCCTTGACTTTGATGCAGCAGAGACCTAATGACTTCATAGTTTATGAGCTGAGAAAGGGGGGAGCTGAGGAACTAACCACAGCGCAGCTGCTACAGTAGCCTAGTAAAACTAAACTCCACAATTTACTTCACATCAACAGAGTTGAGCAGCGACTAGTGTGGGCTGACATTGTCCCGTGTAATTGCATGATATTCTTTGGGTGCTGAAAATGATAAGAACGTCATTTTATGTTATTCCGCAAGGTCGAGTCAGGCCACACTAGTCACCGCTCAACTCTGTTGATGTGAAGTACATTGTGGACTTTAGTTTCACTTGACTACTGCTGCTACTGCTATAGGCCTAATGTGCTTTCCAAACCCTTTATCTATAATGAATTCATTAAACAGGACAAGGGAGACTGAACGGAGGGCATGCGTGGCAGAGAAGTCAACTCAAATTTAAATCAGTTGGTTCCATGCCATAATACCTGCTCTAGTCTGGCTCTATATTCAGTCTACTTTGTGTCTTCACTAAGGAACAGGCAATCTTCCACACGGGTAATGCTGCAGATGTCTCTTATCTCGTTTCACTCTCTAAGAGCATCTCTCTGTGTAGGTTGTTGTGGGAAATGACATGTTACAGGTGTCTGGCTCTACTAAGTGAAACTGAAAGCATCCGGATTCACACACAAACACTTTGGTAACTACGTTGATAGACCTAGTCATCAACCAGAATAAAGGCACATGTCTCCAAACAGGGTGCCAAGTGGAGACGTAAAAATAAGTTAATCTCACTCGCTGTCCATGATGATATACGTATTTACTAATAGTTTAGAAATAGTTTAATATTAATGCTTACTCATTAATGTTAAAAAGTGTTACCGATATTTGCAATCTTTTGATAGTTGAATGACTGGCTTCCAATAGGGTGCAAAGGGGAGTCATAAAGAAGTTCCTCTCCCTCGCTGTCCATTAACTTATTCAAGTGTTATTCCGAGGTCCACTAAGATGGTCTCCATGTCGCAAATGATAAACAGCAACCTCCATGTATTTCGGATTGCGTGTAAATCAAAATGAGTTATAAACAATACTAGAAGAGTTCCTTGAATCCTGGGGACTGCATGACAATAAATAATTTCAGAGACTCCAAGCCCTAAATGTCACGAGGGGTAACAATACTTCTCTCATGAAATTATCCCCATTAATCACCCCCCAATGTTTTATGGGAAACAGCCCGCAAACGATGACACCCAAATAAATGTGGGTGCCTTCATATCTACACGTTTAAAAGAGATTCATTTAGAGTAAATTCTTAATTATTTTTGCAATAAGCAGTTGCAGTTCACTGGGCTATGGGCCAGAGAGGTCTCTTCTTCTATTAATGAAAACAAAACAGAACAGAATAGAGACTGTATAAAGGTGGCAGAGAGGACCTGAGGCTATAGGCCTGTGACCGTGAGAGAGCTGAGCTTTCCATCCCAATGCCTGGATGTCTGCCTGTCAGGTACTGCCTCATTATCAACCGTACTCTGAACATTTTAATGGCAGCTGCCAAAATTAGCAAAAGTTTATTTTAAAAGTTTATTTGACCGCTGAACAAAGTTGGATTGTTTTCTTCAAAGTTGGTTGTGAGCATATACTGTAGTTGAGATATGCTAACCTCAAATTTATTCATAAAAGTTAGGCGGCATGTAGCCTTGTGGTTAGAGCATTGGGCCAGTAACCGAAAGGTGGCTAGATCGTATCCCGGAGCTGACAAGGTAAAGATCTATCATTCTGCCCCTGAACAAGGCAGTTAACCCACTGTTCCTAGGCTGTCATTGTAAATGAGAATGTGTTCTTAACTGTCTAGTTAAATAAAATAAAAATAGGCCTAGAAGGTAAAACTCTAATGCACTGCAGACCCTCAAATCTAACACCTTATCTACACCAGTTAAAACTCCCTTAATCATTAGCATAGGGCCAATTACAAACACTCAAATCCTAAGCTTATCTTCAGGTTGAGATTTAAAAGTATCTGTGAGCTGTGGCAGATTTATGTATTTTAAACAGCGAGCATAGCACTACTTAAAAGGGTATCCCACATATATTGGTCATTCATAAAGGGAAAGAAAATATGCCTGTAAGATTACATTATGTATATCTACCTGGAGCCACATACAATATAAAGAAAGAACCCCTCTTAAAACCTCTTGAGCCTATGGGGGGTGCTATTTCAATCTTGGAAAAATTGGTCTCCAAATTAAACTGCCTAGTACTCAATTCTTGCTCGTACAATATGCATATTATTATTATTATTGGATAGAAAACACTCTCTAGTTTCTAAAACCGTTGGAATTATGTCTCTGAGTGAAACAGAACTCATTCTACAGCACTTTTCCTGCCAGGGAGTGAGATTTCAGAAATCTTGGCCTCTGGTCCCAGGTCAGTTTATAAGTCCCTGTGAATGCTGTGGGGCTACAAACACTGCCTACGCCTTCCTCTAGATGTCAGTAAGTGGTGACAATTTGAATGGGGTCGATTGCGCAATCTGGGACTTTATAAAAGACCAAAATGCGGAAGTACCTTTCTTTTCTGCCCTGCGCTTGACGCACGATGGACGTCGGACTGGCCTCCTTCCAAGCTTTGGTTTAGCCAGTAATATATCTCCGGTCATGTTTTTACTCGTTATAGGTGTTAAAGACATCATAAGGTAGTTAATTTAAACCGACTTATAGCAGTTTATAGCAGTTTATTGCAATTTTCTGGCATTTCTATGTGACGCACTTTCAAGAGTTGGGCACTTTTCCGGTACATGCCGAACGTTAGTGGCCATTTCAACAGGACAAGAGGACATCTTTCGACCAAAAGACGATTAGACCGGAGAAAGGATACATTGCCCAAGATTCTGATGGAAGCTCAGCTAATAGTAAGAACTATTTATGATGATAAATCGTTGTTCTGTTGAAAAATGTTAAACGCATATGTCGCCATTTTTTGGGGGGTAGCTTCGCTTTGGCGCACCCTGTATTGCACAGTAAGGATAATTTTAAAAATGTAATTCAGCGATTGTATTAAGAACTAATTTGTCTTTCAATTGCTGTCCAACTTGTATTTTTTTAGTCAAGTTTATGAATAGTTTTCTATAAAAATAGGTGTCTTTCCAAGATGGCGCCTGGCAGATTGCTTGAGTAGTTGGACAGTATTTCCATTGTGAAAGCACGATTTGTGCCGCTAAATATGCACATTTTCGATCAAACTCTATATGGATTGTGTAATATGATGTTACAGGAGTGTCATCGGAAGAATTCTGAGAAGGTTAGTGAAAAAATTAATATATTTTGGTGATGATAACGCTATCGCTCTTTTTGCCTTGAATCAATGCTGGGGTAATGTTTGCACATGTGGTATGCTAATATAACGATTTATTGTGTTTTCGCTGTAAAACACTTAGAAAATCTGAAATATTGTCTGGATTCACAGGATCTGTGTCTTTCAATTACTGTACGCTGTGTATTTTTAAGAAATGTTTTATGATTAGTAATTAGGTAATACACGTTGCTCTCTGTATTTATTCTAGTCGAGTTGTGATGGTGGGTGCAATTGTAAACTATGATTTATACCTGAAATATGCAAATTTTTCTAACAAAACCTATGCTATACAATAAATATGTTATCAGACTGTCATCTGATGAGGTTTTTTCTTGGTTAGTGGCTATCAATATCTTTATTTGGTTGAATTGGTGATAGCTACTGGTGGAGAGAAAAAATGGTGGACTAAGAAAAATGGTGTCTTTTGCTAACGTGGTTAGCTAATAGATTTACATATTGTGTCTTCCCTGTAAAACATTTTAAAAATCAGAAATGATTGCTGGATTCACAAGAAGTGTATCTTTCATCTGGTGTCTTGGACTTGTGATTTAATGATATTTAGATGCTAGTATTTACTTGTGACGCTATGCTAGGCTATGCTAGTCAGCTTTTTTACTGGTGGGGGGTGCTCCCGGATCCGGGTTTGGGAGGAACTAGAAGTTAACAATGTCTCTCACAATGACTAACAGCTGCTTCCATAAATAAAATGCAGCGCTAGGTAACAAGTGTATTGTGTATAGAAAGGTCACCCAGGTTGAGTTGCAGTGCAGACAGTGCATTGTTTCTCCAGGAACCATTGACTTGACAAAGCGGCGATGCCTTGACCCTGCTTAAATGTCAATCTGTTGAAAAATACCTCACCACAAATGGCTGTTCACACCTCCCAGCAGCCTGGGAAAAGAATCCATTGTGAGGGGTCAGTGGCAGCGCAGGCTTGATAATTCACAGCTAAAATGGCAGAATAACAACATTTGTGTTTGGAGTGAACTCAGATGGGCAGAGGTCGCACTGCACTGTACGGTGGCAGGAGGAGGAAGGGATTAATTATATACTGAACAAAAATTTAAACGCAACATTTAAAGTGTTGGGCCCATGTTTCATGAGCTGAAATAAAAGATCCCAGAAATGTTCCACACGCACAAAATGTATCTCAAATGTTGTGCACAAATTTGTTTGTTAGTGAGCATTTTTCCTTCGCCAAGAAGGGGGGATGCTGAGGAGTGTTATGTCTCTAATAAAGCCCTTTTGTGGGGAAAAACTAATTCTCCCCGGTGGGTGGGCCTATGCCCTCCCAGTCCCACCTATGGCTGCGCCCCTGCCCAGTCATGTGAAATCCATTGATTAGGGCCTAATTCATTTATTTCAACTGACTGATTTCCTTATATGAACTGTAACTCAGTAGAAACTTTGAAAATGTTGCATTTATATTTTTATTCAGTATAAAAACTCCACCACAGTAGCAGCTTGAGGTGAATAGAGAAGCAGAGAGGAAACTAGTTACAAACTGCAGGTTTACAGTGTGTGTCTCAAATGGCACACGGAATATGTAGTGCACTACTTTTGACGAGGGCCATCAAAAGTAGTGCAATATAATATAGTAGAGATACTCTGATAGGGAACAGGATGTCATTTGGGACACAGTCTGTATCTCGGATCGAGGACCAATGCTCACTAACAAGATGTCAGAGTCCGGCCATCTTGTCATTTGTGAAGGCGGAGAGAGGAGCACTTTTAAATCTCTTGCAGAGCAGAACAGTCTTTACATCTCTCTCCTCCTGCACCAAGCGAGCCCCGAGCCCCGATGCTGATATGCACATCCAGTTCTAGGCCATAACTCCTGGGAGAGATACGAGATTCTGTTCTAGTGATGGACTACCTCCCTCCATCAGTATGGTGTAAACGATCCAGCCACGACAGTCAGCTATTCCCTCTCTAGCTTGACAAAAAGATACGTCAGAATAAACAAGGTCAGCTGTGTCCTCTCTGGTTACCTTTCATACACTTTTGCCATTCAGTCCATGCCAGCTGGAAAAGGCTATACTCCTGACCTGCAATCCGATATTTCATTTCAGACTTGGTTAAAATTAGGTTATGGTTTGGGTTAAGGTAAGGGTCAGTGTAAGATTTTGGTTAGTTGTTTTGGAGGTCAGTAGTGTCCTTATAGCCTCTCCCATGCCAAAACGCTACAACTGACCACTTTGAGCAGCCAGACTCAAGATTCACTTTAATTACTTGACAACATCTAGACTCAGTGTACCGGTAAATCAACGGCTAAAGAGACTCGGCTGTGGAAGAGCGAGAGCGAGAAATAGGCTAAAGTATTGCACCCTGCAATAAATAGGTTCACGTTTAGTGCAGAGCTCCTAGGCAACCAACATCAAGGCTACAACATGTTAGTCAGGTGGCAACAGAACTGTTCTACTTTCATTCAGACCAGGGATATCACATACAGATAAAGGATGTGTCCTGATTGCTACTGGGTCAGTGATGATTGTTATTAGCCTCGGCCTACATTAGATGGGTTTACAGAATTTACTCATGAGTGTTTAACAGATTAGCACAGGCTCATTGGTGCCTGATAAAGTGAAAAGGCTTGTTCCACATTGCATTCATTAGTGAATAGGCACACTTAAACCCAGGCTTGAAAATGTTGAAGGCTATTCAGGGGAGCTTGATCAAACCTATTATATTTCAGAATGTAAGGTTGAAACGTTTTAATCATTGTAAATTACCGTTCCAAGTGGATTGATTTTTGATATCTATTGATTTTCAGAGTATGCTCTAACACAGACCCATGCATCTTGGCCCACCGGTGATTCACTTTAGCTAATCTAATTCTGGGAGGGAAATATTTATTGTTGTTGCGTTTTAAATGCTGTTCCATTTCCAAGCCGTTCCACTCTGATCTATCCTATATGTTAATCCATGTTTAGAAAACAACATTCATTAAATCAGGATATCATATCGACACTGTACTTTTTATAACACGTCACTTAGCTACATTAATAGATCAGTAGAGTATAAGAAGACCAGTCTGTTTTTCCATCTGATATAATTGGAAAGGGAATGAGAGGGCACGCTAAACCCTAAGACATGGTCTGCATCTCAAATAGCACCTTATTCCCTATGTAGTGTACTACTTTTGATCAGGGCTGTCTGTCAAAAGTAGTGCACTATACAGGGATAGGGTACCATTTTTAGACGCATCCATAGAATAGCTGTGCAATCAGACCAGACACTACAGCCTGTGATATAAATCTACTGGTTAGGCCTACATCAGGGCAGTTAGGAAATGGGGATGGACTCACCTTTGGCTGAAGAGAAAGACCCATAAAAACTTCAGCACGGGTGGACATTTATCAGAGGGCCACTGCAACTGTGCTGCTACACCTGCAAGACAAAACAAAGATGTTTTTTAGGCTGCTCGCTCATCAGATATAATAGGTCCAGTGGAATGGCAAAATGAATGTACCTTCCATACTAGAAATATAATAATATGATCAAAATAACACATTGTGCCGTTCTGGAGCTTTGCAAGCTCTGACCCAACTTTTCTTTGATTACTGCATTGTTGGGTTTAGAGCTTGCAAGAAAGGCATTTCACTGTACTTGTGCACGTGATATTAAAACTTGAAACTTAAAGTAGGTCATTATACAACTGATATGCCAAGATAAATTATTCTAAAACATGGTTTGATCTGTTGGCTGCTAAACCCAGTAAGGCACTTCTCCCATGTCTTTTCACACTGGCCTAATTCATTCCAACAACCCAGTTGACCTTTGGCCCGTCTCAGTCACCAAAGAGGATATTTCTATCAAAGATATGGGATTTTATATACTTGTAGGTAATAGACATACACCTAAGAGACAATGATGCTCTAGCCTTAAAAGAGACGGACCTTTAAAAAAGACATCTCATTCAATACAGTGAAATGTCAACCCAGACTTAGTCCCAGTAGATCTGAGACTAGACTGGTGACCTTTACCCTCTCTATGGGCTTCCTCTTAGCCACGGCTCCACACACACACACACACACACACACACACACACACACACACACACACACACACACACACACACACACACACACACACACACACACACACACACACACACACACACACACACACACACAGAGAATACATTGTGGATACACACAGTGGCGTTTGGTGAGTCACTGACAGTCTGAGCAGGACAATAAAAGAGCACTATTAGGGCTGTGAGCGAGGCTAGCGGTGCATGGAGACTATATTGTATATGACAGGAAACCCTGTTGGATCTGCTGTCCTGCTATGTTTAGAGGAAGAATACAGAACGATACTGACTGTGAGAGGACAGGACCTCCAGCTGAACACCCACCATCTCCCTCTCTCTTTTTTATTATCACCCTTAGTCTCAGTCTTTCCCCTCTCTCAGTCTTTCCCCTCTCTCAGTCTTTCCCCTTTCCCTCTCTCTCAGTCTTTCCACTCTCCCTCTCTCTGTCTTTCCACTCTCCCTCTCTCTGTCTTTCCACTCTCCCTCTCTCTGTCTTTCCACTCTCCCTCTCTCTGTCTTTCCATTCTCCCTCTCTCTGTCTTTCCACTCTCCCTCTCTCTGTCTTTCCACTCTCCCTCTCTCTGTCTTTCCACTCTCCCTCTCTCTGTCTTTCCACTCTCCCTCTCTCTCAGTCTTTCCACTCTCCCTCTCTCTCAGTCTTTCCACTCTCCCTCTCTCTCAGTCTTTCCACTCTCCCTCTCTCTCAGTCTTTCCATTCTCCCTCTCTCTCAGTCTTTCCACTCTCCCTCTCTCTCAGTCTTTCCACTCTCCCTCTATCAGTCTTTCCACTCTCCCTCAGTCTTTCCACTCTCCCTCAGTCTTTCCACTCTCCCTCAGTCTTTCCACTCTCTCCCAGTCTTTCCCATCTCCCTCTCTCTCAGTCTTTCCCATCTCCCTCTCTCCCAGTCTTTCCCATCTCCCTCTCTCCCAGTCTTTCCCATCTCACTCTCTCCCAGTCTTTCCCATCTCCCTCTCTCCCAGTCTTTCCCATCTCCCTCTCTCCCAGTCTTTTCCATCTCCCTCTCTCCCAGTCTTTCCCATCTCCCTCTCTCCCAGTCTTTTCCATCTCCCTCTCTCTCAGTCTTTCCCATCTCCCTCTCTCAGTCTTTCCACTCTCCCTCTCTCTCAATCTTTCCCATCTCCCTCTCTCTCAGTCTTTCCACTCTCCCTCTCTCTCAGTCTTTCCACTCTCCCTCTCTCTCAGTCTTTCCACTCTCCCTCTCTCTCAGTCTTTCCACTCTCCCTCTCTCTCAGTCTTTCCACTCTCCCTCTCTCTCAGTCTTTCCACTCTCCCTCTCTCTCAGTCTTTCCACTCTCCCTCTCTCTCAGTCTTTCCACTCTCCCTCTCTCTGTCTTTCCACTCTCCCTCTCTCTGTCTTTCCACTCTCCCTCTCTCTGTCTTTCCACTCTCCCTCTCTCTGTCTTTCAACTTTCCCTCTGTCTTTCAACTCTCCCTCTGTCTTTCCACTCTCCCTCTCAGTCTTTCCACTCTCCCTCTCAGTCTTTCCCATCTCCCTCTCAGTCTTTCCCATCTCCCTCTCTCTCAGTCTTTCCCATCTCCCTCTCTCTCAGTCTTTCCCATCTCCCTCTCTCTCAGTCTTTCCACTCTCCCTCTCTCTCAGTCTTTCCACTCTCCCTCTCTCTCAGTCTTTCCACTCTCCCTCTCTCTCAGTCTTTCCACTCTCCCTCTCTCTCAGTCTTTCCACTCTCCCTCTCTCTCAGTCTTTCCACTCTCCCTCTCTCTGTCTTTCCCCTCTCCCTCTCTCTCAGTCTTTCCACTCTCCCTCTCTCTCAGTCTTTCCACTCTCCCTCTCTCTCAGTCTTTCCACTCTCCCTCTCTCTCAGTCTTTCCACTCTCCCTCTCTCTGTCTTTCCACTCTCCCTCCCTCTCAGTCTTTCCACTCTCCCTCTCTCTGTCTTTCCACTCTCTCTCTCTGTCTTTCCACTCTCCCTCTCTCTCAGTCTTTCCACTCTCCCTCTCTCTCAGTCTTTCCACTCTCCCTCTCTCTCAGTCTTTCCACTCTCCCTCTCTCTCAGTCTTTCCACTCTCCCTCTCTCTCAGTCTTTCCACTCTCCCTCTCTCTCAGTCTTTCCACTCTCCCTCTCTCTCAGTCTTTCCACTCTCCCTCTCTCTCAGTCTTTCCACTCTCCCTCCCTCTCAGTCTTTCCACTCTCCCTCTCAGTCTTTCCACTCTCCCTCTCTCTCAGTCTTTCCACTCTCCCTCTCTCTCAGTCTTTCCACTCTCCCTCTCTCTCAGTCTTTCCACTCTCCCTCTCTGTCTTTCCACTCTCCCTCTCTCTGTCTTTCCACTCTCCCTCTCTCTGTCTTTCCCATCTCCCTCTCTCTCAGTCTTTCCCATCTCCCTCTCTCTCAGTCTTTCCCATCTCCCTCCCTCTCAGTCTTTCCACTCTCCCTCTCTCTCAGTCTTTCCACTCTCCCTCTCTCAATTCAATTCAATTCAATTCAATTTGCTTTATTGGCATGACGTAACAATGTACATATTGCCAAAGCTTATTTTGGATATTTACAATATAAAAATAAAAATGAGACTCAAAATTGTCAATGGGACAACAGTAACAACAATAACCAAGTGTCAAAATAACCATACATTCAACAATAACAATTAGCATACAGTAGAGTACATGTGCAGGTTGATTGGTTTGTCAGACACTGTCCCTCAACTTACGGCAGGCAGCAATGTAGTGCGCTGCCAACCCACAGCTCTCTGTGTCCTCCCCCAACAGGACTGGTAGCCTACTCTCATCAGAGAGGTCTTTGAAACCTTGAATAAGGGTTTCAAATTTGGGGAAATGACACTCTCTAATTGTTTTACATTTTTGTAATTTTGTCAGGAAATGCAGCTCCGTCTCAGGTTCTGCTGTTGTGCAGTGGTTGCACAGCCTTTCCTCTACAGGGATCCAGGTTTTCCTGTGTCTACCCTTCTCACAGCAAGGCTGTGCTCACTGAGCCTGTACGTTGTCAAGGTTTTTCTAAGGTTTTGATCAGTAACCATGGTCAAATATTTAGCCACAGTGTACTGTCGATTTAGGGCCAGATAGCACTGCATTTTGCTTTGTGTTTGTGTTTCCCAATAAGCAATGTAGTTTTGTTTTGACTGTGTTGTAACTTGGTTTATCCTGATTGATTGGATGTTCTGGTCCTGAGGCTTCAGTGTGTTAGTAGAACAGGTTTGTGAACTCAGCCCCAGGACCAGCTGGATGAGGGGACTCTTTTCTTTGCTCAGCTCTTGGCATTGCAGGGCTTGGTAGTGATATGAGAGGGGGTCACTGTATTTTAGATGTTTCCAAAACTTAATTGCTCTTTTTTGAGTTTTTATTATTAGTGGATATTGGCCTAATTCTGCCCTGCATGCATTGTTTGTAGTTTTCCTCTGGACATGTAGGATAATCTTACAGAACTCTGCATGCAAGGTTTCAATGGGGTGTTTATCCCATTGGGTGAAATCTTGTTTTGCAAGTGGACCCCACACCTCGCTGCCATAAAGTGCAATTGGTTCAATGACATATTCAATTAGTTTTAGCCAAATTTGAATTGGTATTCCAATTTGAATTTGCTTTTTAATGGCGTAGAATGCCCTGCGGGCTTTCTCTCTTAGTTCATTCACTGCCTCATTAAGGTGTCCAGTTGAGCTTATTTTTAAACCTACGTAATTGTAGTGTGTACAGTACTCTATATATTTTGTACCGATTGAGAACTTTGGTCTAATTCCCTGACATCTGGATCTTCTCTGGAAAATCATTATTTTAGTCTTTTTGGGGTTTACTGCCAGGGCCCAGGTCTGGCAGTACTGCTCTAGCAGGTCCAGGCTCTGCTGTAGGTCATGTGCTGTGGGTGACAGCAGGCATAGGTCATCTGCGAAGAGTAGGCATTTAACCTCTGAATTGTGGAGACTAACACCATTGGCTGAGGATTTCTCTCTGTCTTTCCCCTCTCCCTCTGTCTTTCCCCTCTCTCTCTCTGTGGTTTTCCAATCTCTCTCTCTCTCTCTCTCTCTCTCTCTCTCTCTCTCTCTCTCTCTCTCTCTCTCTCTCTCTCTCTCTCTCTCTCTCTCTCTCTCTCTCTCTCTCTCTCTCTCTCTCTCTCTCTCTCTCTCTCTCTCTCTCTCTCTCTCAAATTCAAATTCAAGCTGCATGAAAAACAATGTGTCAATATTGCCAAAGCAACAATGTAAAAAATTGACATTGTAATACAAATTATAAACAATAACATATAATACACTGCTCAAAAAAATAAAGGGAACACTTAAACAACACAATGTAACTCCAAGTCAATCACACTTCTGTGAAATCAAACTGTCCACTTAGGAAGCAACACTGATTGACAATAAATTTAACATGCTGTTGTGCAAATGGAATAGACAAAAGGTGGAAATTATAGGCAATTAGTAAGACACCCCCAAAAAAGGAATGGTTCTGCAGGTGGTGACCACAGACCACTTCTCAGTTCCTATGCTTCCTGACTGATGTTTTGGTCACTTTTGAATGAACCCCCACCTGTGGACGTCGGGCCCTCATACCACCCTCATGGAGTCTGTTTCTGACCGTTTGAGCAGACACATGCACATTTGTGGCCTGCTGGAGGTCATTTTGCAGGGCTCTGGCAGTGCACCTCCTTGCACAAAGGCGGAGGTAGCGGTCCTGCTGCTGGGTTGTTGCCCTCCTACGGCCTCCTCCACGTCTCCTGATGTACTGGCCTGTCTCCTGGTAGCGCCTCCATGCTCTGGACACTACGCTGACAGACACAGCCAACCTTCTTTCCACATAGGAACTGAGAAGTGGTCTGTGGTCACCACCTGCAGAACCAATCCTTTATTGGGGGTGTCTTACTAATTGCCTATAATTTCCACCTTTTGTCTATTCCATTTGCACAACAGCATGTGAAATTTATTGTCAATCAGTGTTGCTTCCTAAGTGGACAGTTTGATTTCACAGAAGTGTGATTGACTTGGAGTTACATTGTGTTGTTTAAGTGTTCCCTTTATTTTTTTGAGCAGTGTAATATAAAATGGGAGTAAATAATAATACAAAATTAAATACAAAAATAACAAAATGTTACAACAATAAAATGGTAACAGTCAATAGTAGAAATGTAATAAATATTAAAAGCTAAACATGGAAAATTAAACTATAACTAACTTATAACTAAATAACTGTCATCTTCACCATTACATCATTACTACAACTACCATCATCATTACTACTACCACCACTAAACTGCTATCACTACCATCACCCCTACTACCCATACCCCTACTATTTGGAATGATAATCGCAACAACAATAATAATAGTAATAACAATAATGCTAATTATAAGTAAGTTAATGTTTATTATTCAGTGTCTCTCTGTCTGTCTCCCCCCTCTCTCTCCCCTTTCTGTCTTTCTCCTCTCTCTCTCAGTCTTTCCCCTCTCTCTCTCAGTCTTTCCCCTCTCTCTCTCAGTCTCCCCCCTCTCTCTCTGTCTCCCCCCCCTCTCTCTCTCTCTCTCTTTCCCCCCTCTCTCTCCCTCAGTCTTCCCCCTCTCTCTCTCTTTCCCCCCCTCTCTCTCTCTCTTTCCCCCCCTCTCTCTCTCTCTTCCCCCCCTCTCTCTCACACACACACACACACACACACACCAGGCAGTTTCTCACTCCGATAGCACATCTGCCAGCAGGCCTTAATCCTACTGTCGTCTGCTGATAAGATAATGCTCCCAATGAATGGCAAAGAGAGGGAAACAAGGACTTCTATTTTTATCTGGTTATGCCAAATCATTTACTTGCTGGTTTTATAGCTCCCCTGATGTCAAATGAAATAGTAATGAATGAAATGGGAGCTGCAGTAAAAAGTGCATATACAGAAAGTAATTTGCTGCGAAAAAGCAAAAAGCCTTGTTTAAAATGTGATGACATTTACCATTCCTGGGAGGCCTGTAAAGGTGAACTGGCAGCAGTGGTAGTGGTGGTCATTCACTGATGCCGCACACACACATACACACTGCAGGATCCTTTATGCAACAGCCTTTTAGCTGTCATTTTACAGTGGGGGATATACAGAACACGGATATTCACATACAGAACAAGCAAACACAGAGTAAAAGTGTATTTTGAAAGGTCCTAGGGGATAAGTTAGAGAAGAAGACTGGCACCTTAGAAAAGGGCTCCAAATCACCTCATAGACTGACTCATTAGAAAGGCACAGTGGTGTCTGTTAGCTTTAGTAAAAACATCAGCTGGTTGTATTAAAACATCTCCCTAGAGTAGATGAAAGGAATATAGGAGGGTGAATGATGGCGTAATAATACAGAACAGGGCACATATATGACCTGTGTTTGAATGTAGAAATGTGATGCCATAATGGCTCATTTTATTACTTGGTGCCTCTAGGCTAGGGATCATCAACTAGATTTAGCCGCGGGCTGATGTTTACTTGAGCCAGAACATCATTACAAATCATTTGTAGACTGGAAATTAACCGCAAGAAGCCCAAACAGATATAATGTTTGACTAAAACATAATCATTTCAAACCTTGGTTATATTTGTATACGATCCCGTCATGTCTCTCTATTATGCATGGGAATACTTGCGAACTGATTTCTTAAATTAAAATCACTTGGAGCTGATTTCCTGGTGTTTTTTACAGTCTTATGTCCAACAATGAAAATTCCACACAAATGTAATTTAATTAGTTTTTTTTTTGCTCAGAAATCTGGGGGGGGCAAATAAAATCCCCCATGGGCCAAATCGGAGAACACTGCTCTAGGGTAATTCAGACTGTTGACTGAGGACGTTTTACTGTGTTTGTTGTGCTTTCACAGCTCTGTTTTGTATTGATGTGTATATTTTTGTACTTACAGGGCTCATCTGTAAAAGATGAAATAAAAATCAACTAAATCAAAATGGTGGGACAGGGTGTTTCCACGAGGCAGCGGCAGCATCCCAAATAGCACCCTATTCCCTAGTGCACTACTTTTGACCAGGGGAGGTTCAGGTTTCACTACCCTGAAACCACTGCCTCTTCTAGACACAAAGGAACAACCTACTCTTCAAATACTTTGTGGTCCTTCATGTCAGTTTTGGCCACAAGGAAATCTCAATAGTAGTCCTGTGTACCAGCGTAGAACAACACGTAGAACAACACGTAGAACAACACGTAGTAGAACAACACGTAGTAGAACAACACGTAGAACAACACGTAGTAGAACAACACGTAGTAGAACAACACGTAGAACAACACGTAGAACAACACGTAGAACAACACGTAGAACAACACGTAGTAGAACAACACGTAGTAGAACAACACGTAGTAGAACAACACGTAGAACAACACGTAGAACAACACGTAGAACAACACGTGGAACAACACGTAGAACAACACGTAGAACAACACGTAGAACAACACGTAGAACAACACGGAGAACAACACGTAGAACAACACGTGGAACAACACGTGGAACAACACGTAGAACAACACGTAGAACAACACGTAGAACAACACGTAGAACAACACGGAGAACAACACGTAGAACAACACGTAGAACAACACGGAGAACAACACGTAGAACAACACGTAGAACAACACGTGGAACAACACGTAGAACAACACGTAGAACAAAACGTAGAACAACACGTAGAACAACACGTGGAACAACACGTAGAACAACACGTAGAACAACACGTAGAACAACACGTGGAACAACACGTAGAACAACACGTAGAACAACACGTAGAACAACACGTAGAACAACACGGAGAACAACACGTAGAACAACACGTAGAACAACACGTGGAACAACACGTAGAACAACACGTAGAACAACACGTAGAACAACACGTAGAACAACACGTGGAACAACACGTAGAACAACACGTAGAACAACACGGAGAACAACACGTAGAACAACACGTAGAACAACACGTAAACACCTTTCTCTTTTTGTTCCCTATGTCTTATGTTAGCCAAGCCTTTCTTGATGAGTGAAATCATTATTTTTCTATTGCAAGTAAAAGCATCCGCCCCAGTCACTATACACACTCAGACAGGCAGACAGAATGCAGGGTCATTAAATAGAGATGGGAGTGGACTGGGCAAGACAAAAGCAGCCATGGCAAATTTAAAGGGGTGTGGGTCGCATTTGTTGGGGCTATAATCAATTAAAAAGCTATTTGTTCCCCCAGTCCCATCCCTGGCTTGCACTCCTAAATGACATCCCCACACAGACATTTTGAAGGGTCAGTGGCACAGCCTGGGCCCCAGATCCAGTATGGCTGTATGGCAGACATAGCCCAGACCCAGCAGCACTACTGTATGGCAGACATAGCCCTGACCCAGCAGCACTACTGTATGGCAGACATAGCCCAGACCCAGCAGCACTACTGTATGGCAGACATAGCCCTGACCCAGCAGCACTACTGTATGGCAGACATAGCCCTGACCCAGCAACACTACTGTATGGCAGACATAGCCCGGACCCAGCAGCACTACTGTATGGCAGACATAGCCCAGACCCAGCAGCACTACTGTATGGCAGACATAGCCCTGACCCAGCAGCACTACTGTATGGCAGACATAGCCCAGACCCAGCAGCACTACTGTATGGCACACATAGCCCAGACCCAGCAGCACTACTGTATGGCAGACATAGCCCTGACCCAGCAGCACTACTGTATGGCACACATAGCCCAGACCCAGCAGCACTACTGTATGACAGACATAGCCCAGACCCAGCAGCACTACTGTATGGCAGACATAGCCCTGACCCAGCAGCACTACTGTATGGCAGACATAGCCCAGACCCAGCAGCACTACTGTATGGCAGACATAGCCCAGACCCAGCAGCACTACTGTATGGCAGACATAGCCCAGACCCAGCAGCACTACTGTATGGCAGACATAGCCCAGACCCAGCAGCACTACTGTATGGCAGACATAGCCCTGACCCAGCAGCACTACTGTATGGCAGACATAGCCCAGACCCAGCAGCACTACTGTATGGCAGACATAGCCCAGACCCAGCAGCACTACTGTATGGCAGACATAGCCCAGACCCAGCAGCACTACTGTATGGCAGACATAGCCCAGACCCAGCAGCACTACTGTATGGCAGACATAGCCCAGACCCAGCAGCACTACTGTATGGCAGACATAGCCCAGACCCAGCAGCACTACTGTATGGCAGACATAGCCCAGACAGCCAAGTCTCACTAGCAGTTAGCGAGACATATAACAGGCTTGGCCTCAAACATACTGCATGTGTGCAACATGTTTAGTCACCTGCTGTGATGGTGGAGGGAGGAGGAGGGGTGTTGAGCCAGATATTATGTCAGTTAAGGGGGGAAGGGGGAGGGTGGAGGGTGAGGAGAGTAAAGGAGAGGACCAGATGGACACTGGCTGGAGTAAGGGTTGTGTTGTGACATTCAGACGATCTTAAATCTGAGTGACAGGACAAGCAGTGTTAACGGTCATTCCATTGGATGTCTGCTTGGACAACTGCTCCTGTCCTGTCCACATGGCCACTACTACTGTTGGACTTCAGAGAACTAAAGGTGACTGAACTTTCCCATGTCTCTCCTCAGCACTGGGCTCCTCCACATGGCACAGTGAACTTGGATAGATGAACTGAGAGTGAAGGGTGAGGTAATTCAAAGGGGAACAGGAATAGGGAACGACAGTGTACAGGAACTGCCATGGAGCCACCCAGTAGTCATGCAGTAAGTATAGTGCTGACTGAGAAATGTGCCAGTCCAGACAGAGCCTCAGGTGATGCACTGATAAAACACTCACATTAAGCCTGCTTCCTCTAAAAAGCAGATTTACATAAAGGTTCAGAAGCACATGGTTCAAGTGAGGTCAGAGCGGTGTACTGTGGGTAATGCTAAGGGGATAAGAAGGTCTTACTGAGTTTTAATGAGGAGAAATCAACAAGAAAACACTCAGTGGAACTGCACTGGCACTGAGTCACTCTCCTCTCTTGATTGTTCAGCATTTGAATATCTTCTCAGTCCCCAACTGTATTTCAAACTGTCAATCTGACACAAACATGCAAGACCATTCATAATTTAAACATACCTGGACGTTTTTGACATTTCTCCGATTTGGTAATCAAGCTTTGTAGTTGAATGGGTATAGGATGCAATGGCTTTGAAATGCTTATATAATGAAAACTTGTCTGTCTACATTCAAACTCTTACAGTTTTGATTGACTGTCCATTCATAAGGACTTATAGATCCATCATTTACAAGTTATGAAATACATTATACACAGATGTACTGTTCTGTGACCGAACAGTGAAAAATATCAGAATTGAAGATTGAATCATCTGGTACGGGAGAAGCCTGAGGAAAAGCATAGCAAGTCAACATGATTGTGAATTTATTCTATGCAGAATGAGAAGGGTATCCATTGCACTCAGGCTGTTTTCTACCAGCTACTGAGCTCAGTATGTCACACCTACAATGAGAAAAACAATTCTGATACCTGTTGAAACACGACCATAGACACTTGCAGTCAATACAACAGTGTTAAGCACATTCTCTTCTAATGGCTAATAGATTAACCAGTCACAACTCACCCACACACTTCTTCCCAGAGCGTGCACAAGAATACACACACCAAACCCTACTCACTGATTCCTAGAGCAGAGACACACAAACAATGAATCCTGTGTATTCTCCCAGAGCTGTGCCAAAGAGGTTTTTCAGACAACAGGCGTAGCCCCTTCCCTTCCCCTTTCCCCTCACATCCCTCCTCTCCCCTCACATCCCTCCTCTCCCCTCACATCCCTCCTCTCCCCTCACATCCCTCCTCACGCCCCTCTCCCCTCACGCCCCTCCTCTCCCCTCACATCCCTCCTCACGCCCCTCTCCCCTCACGCCCCTCCTCTCCCCTCATGCCCCTCCTCTCCCCTCACGCCCCTCCTCTCCCCTCACGCCCCTCTACCCCTTCAGTAGTGCTACAGTAGTGCTTCTGGGTCTGGGCTATGTCTGCCATACAGTAGTGTTGCTGGGTCAGGGCTATGTCTGCCATAAAATAATGATTTCACTCATCAAGAAAGGCTTGGCTAACATAAGACATAGGGAACAAAAAGAGAAAGGTGTTTACGTGTTGTTCTACGTGTTGTTCTACGTGTTGTTCTCCGTGTTGTTCTACGTGTTGTTCTACGTGTTGTTCCACGTGTTGTTCTACGTGTTGTTCTACGTGTTGTTCTACGTGTTGTTCTACGTGTTGTTCTACGTGTTGTTCCACATGTTGTTCTACGTGTTGTTCTACGTGTTGTTCTACGTGTTGTTCTACTACGTGTTGTTCTACTACGTGTTGTTCTACGTGTTGTTCTACGTGTTGTTCTACTACGTGTTGTTCTACTACGTGTTGTTCTACGTGTTGTTCTACTACGTGTTGTTCTACGTGTTGTTCTACGTGTTGTTCTACGTGTTGTTCTACGCTGGTACACAGGACTACTATTGAGATTTCCTTGTGGCCAAAACTGACATGAAGGACCACAAAGTATTTGAAGAGTAGGTTGTTCCTTTGTGTCTAGAAGAGGCAGTGGTTTCAGGGTAGTGAAACCTGAACCTCCCCTGGTCAAAAGTAGTGCACTAGGGAATAGGGTGCTATTTGGGATGCTGCCGCTGCCTCGTGGAAACACCCTGTCCCACCATTTTGATTTAGTTGATTTTTATTTCATCTTTTACAGATGAGCCCTGTAAGTACAAAAATATACACATCAATACAAAACAGAGCTGTGAAAGCACAACAAACACAGTAAAACGTCCTCAGTCAACAGTCTGAATTACCCTAGAGCAGTGTTCTCCGATTTGGCCCATGGGGGATTTTATTTGCCCCCCCCAGATTTCTGAGCAAAAAAAAAACTAATTAAATTACATTTGTGTGGAATTTTCATTGTTGGACATAAGACTGTAAAAAACACTCCTCTCGACACCACCCCTCCCTCCTCTCCTCTTCTCTTGACCCCTCCCTCCCTACTCTCCTCTCCTCTTGACCCCTCCCTCCTCTCTTGTCCTCCTGACTCCTCCCTCCCGCTCTTCTTGACCCCTCCTTCCTCTCCTCACGTCCCTCCTCTCCCCTCACGTCCCTCCTCTCCCCTTTATGTTCCTCCTCTCCTCTCGCCTTACCCTCCCTCCTCTCCTCTTGACTCCCCCTTCCCTCTTCTCCACTTCTTGACCCCTTCCTCCTCTCCACTCCTCTTGACCCCTCCCTCTTCACTCTTCTTGACCCTTCTTCCTCTCCTCTTGACCCCTCCCTCCCTCCTCTCATCTCCTCTTGACCCCTCCCTCATCTCCTCTCGACTCCTCCCTCATCTCCTCTCGACTCCTCCCTCCCTCCCTCCCTACTCTCGACTCCCCCTCCCTCCCTCCCTCCCTCCCTCCCTCCTCTCGACTCGCTCTCCCTCTTCTTGACTCTCCCTCCCTCCCTCCTCTCATCTCCTCTTGACCCCTCCCTCATCTCCTCTCGACTCCTCCCTCCCTCCCTCCTCTCGACTCCGCCCTCCCTCCCTCCCTGCCTCCCTCCTCTCGACTCGCTCTCCCTCCTCTTGACTCCCCCTCCCTCCCTCCCTCCTCTCATCTCCTCTTGACCCCTCCCTCATCTCCTCTCGACTCCTCCATCCCTCCCTCCCTACTCTCGACTCCCCCTCCCTTCCTCCCTGCTTCCCTCCTCTCGACTCGCTCTCCCTCCTCTTGACTCCCCCTCCCTCCCTCCCTCCCTCCCTCCTCTTGACTCCCCCTCCCTCCCTCCCTCCCTCCCTCCCTGCCTCCCTCCTCTCGCTCTCCCTCCTTGACTCCCCCTCCCTCTTCTTGACTCCCTCTCCTCTTGACTCCCCCTCCCTCCCTCCAGTCTGTCTCATCAGCCCTCTGACATCCATTTAAACTCTCATTTACAGGCTGTTAGTGCTGGAGCCCATCCAGTAACAGAACCCCCATGCAGATACAGACAGACACATCACAGTGTGGTCAAACACGGGCATTGCAATGAAATTCAAATGGCCTCATTCAGAATGGGAGATCCACATAGCTGAGACTATTATATCAGGGTGAACAATCCTATAAAGGCAGAATCATATCTTTGTGAAGTGCTGAAGTAGGGTGAACAGACTGACAGGGAGTGCAGTGCTCACTAAAGGATATGCTAATATGCAGCCTTATTCAGCCTTGAGAGTGATTGGCACAGTGTGTTGGATAGAATGGATAGTTCTGGGTGGAAGAACACAATGCCAAGACAGTGAGAGGAAGAAGAGAGATGAAAGAAAGGAACGGAAGAGAAAGATAGGGAACCAGCTCAACGTGAATGTTGTATTTTTGTCTTTAAGCGTACTACACTCTATGGTGTATAACTGTTATGAAGTGTACAGGTAAGGTGATGTCTTGTGAATTAAAGCACATTCAGAATGCGTACACCCATTTTTCACATGCCAACAGAGAGCCTCATCGTGTTAAGTTACAGTATACCTAACATGCACACAGAGTGTGAGTGATGCAAAAGGCGGTGTGGTAGTAAGCTAAATGAGAAGGGACATAACTGTTCATTGTGCTTCACTACACAGACAGACATCTCTCTGTTATGACTGGGAAGTCACAATATCTGCCATTGCCCTGGGATAAATATGGCTCGAGTCACTTTCAGTATTCCTTTTGTATCAACCACAGATCCACATGAAATTGAAATCTAATGTTTCGCCGCTCTGCAGTCAGTCAGGCGGCAGAAGTGTGATTTCCAGAGAGAGGGGATGGTTAGAGTTGTCGGTAATGGACTTCCACATCTCCCTGTCTTCTCTCATTTGGGAGTTTTCACCAAGTGTGTCTGTCTGTAAAGCTGTCAGAGCGCATCACACTCTAGTCTCCATAGTTATTTTGCCTCAGTCAAACTCGTTATAGTCAAAGCCAATGGAAGGATGCCTATATCAAGTCCTCATTATGGGGGAGTGTGTTCATTTCAAAATGTCCAATCAACAGTTAAAAGCCCTGTGATACTGTATGATCAAAGATGCAATACGTTACACTCCAGATCAGGAAGTCAGTCATGGTAGTAGAATTGTGCTGTGTTATGAGTAGGAATAGCAGATCCATAATAGTCTTCATTGTTACTCCTTCTCAGTGGTGTAAAGTAATACTTAATAGAGGTCGACTGATTAATCGGAATGGCCGATTAATTAGGGTCGATTTCAAGTTTTCATAACAATCGGTAATCGGCATTATGGGACACCGATTATGGCCGATTACATTGCACTCCACGAGGAGACTGCATGGCAGGCTGGCTACCTGTTACGCGAGTGCAGCAAGGAGCCATGGTAAGTTGCTAGCTAGCATTAAACTTATCTTATAAAAAACTATCAATCTTAACATAATCACTAGTTAACTACACATGGTTGATGATATTACTAGTTTATCTAGCTTGTCCTGCGTTGCATATAATCGATACGGTGCCTGTTAATTTATCATTGAACTACAGCCTACTTCGCCAAATGGGTGATGATTTAACAAGCACATTCGCGAAAAAAGCACTGTCGTTGCACCAATGTGTACCTAACCATAAACATCAATGCCTTTCTTAAAATCAATACACAAGTATATATTTTTAAACCTGCCTGCTAACATGAATTTCTTTTAACTAGGGAAATTGTGTCACTTCTCTTGCGTTCTGTGCAAGCAGAGTCGGGGTATATGCAGCAGTTTGGGCCGCTTGGTTCGTTGCGAACTGTGTGAAGACCATTTCTTCCTAACAAAGACCGTAATTAATTTGCCAGAATTGTACATAATTATGACATAACATCGAAGGTTGTGCAATGTAACAGCAATATTTAGACTTAGGGATGCCACCCGTTAGATAAAATACGGAACGGTTCCGTATTTCACTGAAAGAATAAACGTTTTGTTTTCTAAATGATAGTTTCCGGATTTGACCATATTAATGACCTAAGCCTCGTATTTCTGTGTGTTATTATATTATAATTAAGTCTATGATTTGATAGAGCAGTCTGACTGAGCAGTGGTAGGCAGCAGCAGGCTCGTAAGCATTCATTCAAACAGCACTTTCCTGCATTTGCCGGCAGCTCTTCTCTGTGCTTCAAGCATTGCACTGTTTATGACTTCAAGCCTATCAACTCCCGAGATTAGGCTTGCAATACTATAGTGCCTATAAGAACATCCAATAGTCAAAGGTATATGAAATACAAATGGTATAGAGAAAAATAGTTCTATAATTCCTATAATAACTACAATCTAAAACTTCTTACCTGGGAATATTGAAGACTCATGTTAAAAGGAACCACCAGCTTTCATATGTTCTCATGTTCTGAGCAAGGAACTTAAACGTTAGCTTTCTTACATGGCACATATTGCACTTTTACTTTCTTCTCCAACACTTTGTTTTTGCATTATTTAAACCAAATTGAACATGTTTAATTATTTATTTGAGACTAAATTGATTTTATTGATGTATTATATTAAGTTAAAATAAAAGTGTTCATTCAGTATTGTTGTAATTGCCATTATTACAAATATATATATACACTGCTCAAAAAAATAAAGGGAACACTTAAACAACACAATGTAACTCCAAGTCAATCACACTTCTGTGAAATCAAACTGTCCACTTAGGAAGCAACACTGATTGACAATAAATTTCACATGCTGTTGTGCAAATGGAATAGACAACAGGTGGAAATTATAGGCAATTAGCAAGACACCCCCAATAAAGGAGTGGTTCTGCAGGTGGTGACCACAGACCACTTCTCAGTTCCTATGCTTCCTGGCTGATGTTTTGGTCACTTTTGAATGCTGGCGGTGCTTTCACTCTAGTGGTAGCATGAGACGGAGTCTACAACCCACACAAGTGGCTCAGGTAGTGCAGCTCATCCAGGATGGCACATCAATGCGAGCTGTGGCAAGAAGGTTGGCTGTGTCTGTCAGCGTAGTGTCCAGAGCATGGAGGCGCTACCAGGAGACAAGCCAGTACATCAGGAGACGTGGAGGAGGCCGTAGGAGGGCAACAACCCAGCAGCAGGACCGCTACCTCCTCCTTTGTGCAAGAAGGAGCAGGAGGAGCACTGCCAGAGCCCTGCAAAATGACCTCTAGCAGGCCACAAATGTGCATGTGTCTGCTCAAACGGTCAGAAAAAGACTCCATGAGGGTGGTATGAGGGCCCGACGTCCACAGGTGGGGGTTGTGCTTACAGCCCAACACCGTGCAGGACGTTTGGCATTTGCCAGAGAACACCAAGATTGGCAAATTCGCCACTGGCGCCCTGTGCTCTTCACAGATGAAAGCAGGTTCACACTGAGCACGTGACAGACGTGACAGTCTGGAGACGCCGTGGAGAACGTTCTGCTGCCTGCAACATCCTCCAGCATGACCGGTTTGGCGGTGGCTCAGTCATGGTGTGGGGTGGCATTTTTTGGGGGGCCCGCACAGCCCTCCATGGGCTCGCCAGAGGTAGCCTGACTGCCATTAGGTACCGAGATGAGATCCTCAGAACCCTTGTGAGACCATATGCTGGTGCGGTTGGCCCTGGGTTCCTCCTAATGCAAGACAATGCTAGACCTCATGTGGCTGGAGTGTGTCAGCAGTTCCTGCAAGAGAAAGGCATTGATGCTATGGACTGGCCCACCCGTTCCCCAGACCTGAATCCAATTGAGCACATCTGGGACATCATGTCTCGCTCCATCCACCAACGCCACGTTGCACCACAGACTGTCCAGGAGTTGGGAGGAGATCCCTCAGGAGACCATCCGCCACCTCATCAGGAGCATGCCCAGGCGTTGTAGGGAGGTCATACAGGCACGTGGAGGCCACACACACTACTGAGCCTCATTTTGACTTGTTTTAAGGACATTACATCAAAGTTGGATCAGCCTGTAGTGTGGTTTTCCACTTTAATTTTGAGTGTGACTCCAAATCCAGACCTCCATGGGTTGATCAATTTGATTTCCATTGATAATTTTTGTGTGATTTTGTTGTCAGCACATTCAACTATGTAAAGAAAAAAGTATTTAATAAGAATATTTCATTCATTCAGATCTAGGATGTGTTATTTTAGTGTTCCCTTTATTTTTTTGAGCAGTGTATATATACAGTGGGGCAAAAAAGTATTTAGTCAGCCACCAATTGTGCAAGTTCTCCCACTTAAAAAGATGAGAGAGGCCTGTAATTTTCATCATAGGTACACTCCAACTATGACAGACAAAATGAGAAAAAAAATTCCAGAAAATCACATTGTAGGATTTTTAATGAATTTATTTGCAAATTATGGTGGAAAATAAGTATTTGGTCAATAACAAAAGTTTCTCTCAATACTTTGTTATATACCCTTTGTTGGCAATGACAGAGGTCAAACGTTTTCTGTAAGTCTTCACAAGGTTTTCACACACTGTTGCTGGTATTTTGGCCCATTCCTCCATGCAGATCTCCTCTAGAGCAGTGATGTTTTGGGGCTGTTGCTGGGCAACACGGACTTTCAACTCCCTCCAAAGATTTTCTATGGGGTTGAGATCTGGAGACTGGCTAGGCCACTCCAGGACCTTGAAATGCTTCTTACGAAGCCACACCTTCGTTGCCCGGGCGGTGTGTTTGGGATCATTGTCATGCTGAAAGACCCAACCACGTTTCATCTTCAATGCCCTTGCTGATGGAAGGAGGTTTTCACTCAAAATCTCACGATACATGGCCCCATTCATTCTTTCCTTTACACGGATCAGTCGTCCTGGTCCCTTTGCAGAAAAACAGCCCCAAAGCATGATGTTTCCACCCCCATGCTTCACAGTAGGTATGGTGTTCTTTGGATGCAACTCAGCATTCTTTGTCCTCCAAACACGACGAGTTGAGTTTTTACCAAAAAGTTCTATTTTGGTTTCATCTGACCATATGACATTCTCCCAATCTTCTTCTGGATCATCCAAATGCTCTCTAGCAAACTTCAGACGGGCCTGGACATGTACTGGCTTAAGCAGGGGGACACGTCTGGCACTGCAGGATTTGAGTCCCTGGCGGCGTAGTGTGTTACTGATGGTAGGCTTTGTTACTTTGGTCCCAGCTCTCTGCAGGTCATTCACTAGGTCCCCCCGTGTGGTTCTGGGATTTTTTCTCACCGCTCTTGTGATCATTGTGACCCCACGGGGTGAGATCTTGCGTGGAGCCCCAGATCGAGGGAGATTATCAGTGGTCTTGTATGTCTTCCATTTCCTAATAATTGCTCCCAATAAATCGGTATTGGCGTTGAAAAATCCTAATCTGTCAACCTCTAATACTTATGTCGTTTTTTGGGGTATCTGTACATTACTATTTATATTTTTGCCAACTTTTACTTTACTAAATTCCTAATAGGCTGACCACACCACTCGCGTCGCGTGCGCTGCAAAATAAATTTTGAAATCTATGTTATTCAATTATTGCATCAACACTGCTCGCGCGCGTCAATGAGCGTCTGCGTTGCCAAGTGCTAAAATAGAACTCCTTTCTATTTCTGACGCAGATCGCGCTGCTAGTCCTGCCTCTCCCATCTCCTCATTGGTTTATAGAAGCAGGTACCCACGTGCCATCTCCTCATTGGTTATACCCACGTGGGTGATTGAAAGACGAACTGTGTTGCCGGTCGGTGTGGTAATACTATGAAAGTTTAGATGCCAATCACCATATAAGTTCAAAGATGAAAAAGCCTGGAAGGAGGAGAGATGACTAAAAACGATTCGGTTGACCGTTTTATGTGTGGATTAATTGTCGGAGTAGAGGACCTTGTTCATTTCAGGTAAAATAACTCAATGTTTATATCCCAGGACAAATTAGCTAGCAACAGCAAGCTAGCTAAATAGGACAAATTAGTTAGCAAGTGCAAGCTAACTAGCTAAACTGCCATAAATGTTTAATGCTGTTCGACCTGTTCCCAAAATAATGTAATTGGTTCAGAGTTTGTTTTGATATTTTAACCTGCGTGTCGTGATCGCGTTTGGTGTAGGGGGACAAAATTAATTTATGCACGATGGCGCACGCGTGCAGCCGGTTTGGGTTCCGTGTAAAGCAAATAATGTACTTTTTACTCCATACATTTTCCCTGACATCCAAAAGAACTTGTTACATTTTGACAGGAAAATGGTCCAAGAGAACATCCCTGGTCATCCCTACTGCCTCTGATCTGGCGGACTCACGAATCACAAATGCTTCGATTGTAAAATATGCCTGAGTGTTGGAGTGTGCCCCTGCCTAACCACCGTCTTGTTTGCTTAATATAAGGAATTTGAAATGGTTTATACTTTTACTTTTGATACTTAAGTATATTTAAAACCAAATACTTTTAGACTTTTACTCAAGTAGTATTTTACTGGGTGACTTTCACTTTTACTTGAGTAATTTTTTATTAAAGTATCTTTACTTTTCACTCAAGTATGAGAATTAAGTATGTTTTCCACCACTGCTCCTTCTCCCCTTACCCTAAGGCATCCAGAATGTATTATGGATGGATAGATGGCTATACAGCAGCACTGTCTGTGATTGACAAGTATCCTTTGTCAAGCATGTTAACATGAATAAAGCAGTCAGTGAAGCACAGCCAAATCTACGAGGCAGAAGTCAGAGAAGTGACCTTGGTGATGATAGATGGACTACCCAGACAAGCTATTAATTTTTTATATTTTTTATTTCACCTTTTTTTAACCAGGTAGGCCAGTTGAGAACAAGTTCTCATTTACAACTGTGACCTGGCCAAGATAAAGCAAAGCAGTGCGACAAACAAAAAAACACAGTTACACATAAACAAACGTACAGTCAATAACACAATAGAAAAATCTATGTAGTGTGTGCAAATGTAGAAGAGTAGGGAGGTAAGGTAATAAATAGGCCATAGAGGCGAAATAATTACAATTTAGCTTTAACACAGGAGTGATAGATGTGCAGATGATGATGTGCAAGTAGAGATACTGGGGTGCAAAAGAGCAAGAGGATAAATAACGAAATGGGGATGAGGTAGTTGGGTGTGCTATTTACAGATGGGCTGAGTACAGGTACAGTGATCGGTAAGCTGCTCTGACAGCTGATGCTTAAAGTTAGAGAGGGCCAGCCAACGAGAGCATACAGGTCACAGTGGTGGGTAGTATATGGGGCTTTGGTGACAAAACGGATGGCACTGTGATAGACTACATCCAATTTGCTGAGTAGAGTGTTGGAGGCTATTTTGTAAATGACATCGCCGAAGTCAATGATCGGTAGGATAGTCCGTTTTACGAGGGTATGTTTGGCAGCATGAGTGAAGGAGGCTTTGTTGCGAAATAGGAAGCCGATTCTTGATTTAATTTTGGATTGGAGACGCTTAATGTGAGTCTGGACGGAGAGTTTACAGTCTAACCAGACACCTAGGTATTTGTAGTTGTCCACATATTCTAAGTCAGAACTGTCCAGAGTAGTGATGCTAGTCGGGCGGGCGGGTGCGGGCAACAATCGGTTGAAGAGCATGCACTTAGTTTTACTAGCATTTAAAAGCAGTTGGAGGCCACGGAAGGAGTGTTGTATGGCGTTGAAGCTCGTTTTGAGGTTTGTTAGCACAGTGTCCAAAGAAGGGCCAGATGTATACAGAATGGTGTCGTCTGCGTAGAGGTGGATCAGGGAATCACCAGCAGCAAGAGCGACATCATTGATATATACAGAGGAAAGAGTCGGCCTGAGAATTGAACCCTGTGGCACCCCCATAGAGACTGCCAGAGGTCCGGACAACAGGCCCTCCGATTTGACACATTGAACTCTATCTGAGAAGTAGTTGGTGAACCAGGCGAGGCAGTCATTTGAGAAACCAAGGCTATTGAGTCAGCCGATAAGGATGCGGTGATTGACAGAGTTAAAAGCATTGGCCAGGTCGATGAAGACGGCTGCACAGTACTGTCTTTTATCGATGGCGGTTATGATATCGTTTAGTACCTTGAGCGTGGCTTAGGTGCACCCATGACCAGCTCGGAAACCAGATTGCATAGTGGAGAAGGTACAGTGGGATTCGAAATGGTCGGTGATCTGTTTGTTAACTTGGATTTCGAAAGATTTTAGAAAGGCAGGGCAGGATGGATATAGGCCTATAACAGTTTGGGTCTAGAGTGTCTCCCCCTTTGAAGAGGGGGATGACCGCGGCAGCTTTCCAATCTTTGGGGATCTCAGACGATACGAAAGAGAGGTTGAACAGGCTAGTAATAGGGGTTGCAACAATTGCGGCGGATAATTTCAGAAAGAGAGGGTCCAGATTGTCTAGCCCAGCTGAATTGTAGGGATCCAGATTTTGCAGCTCTTTCAGAATATCAGCTCTCTGGATTTGGGTGAAGTAGAAGTGGGGGGGGGGCTTGGGCAAGTTGCTGCAGGGGGTGCTGAGATGTTGGCCGGGGTAGGGGTACCCAGGTGGAAAGCATGGCCAGCCGTAGAAAAATGCTTATTGAAATGATCGATTATCGTAGATTTATCGGTGGTGACAGTGTTTCCAATCCTCAGTGCAGTGGGCAGCTGGGAGGAGGTGCTCTTTTTCTCCATGGACTTTAAAGTGTCCAAAACATTTCGGAATTAATGCTACAGAATGCACATTTCTGTTTGAAAAAGATAGCCTTAGCTTTCCAAACTGACTGAGTATATTGGTTCCTGATTTCCCTGAAAAGTTGCATATCGTGGGGGCAATTCGATGCTAATACAGAAAGCCACAGGATGTTTTTGTGCTGGTCAAGGGCAATCAAGGTTGGGGTGAACCAATGGCTATATCTGTTCTTAGTTCTACATTTTTTGAAAGGGGCATGCTTATTTAAGATGGTGAAGAAAGCACTTTGATGAGCAACAAGGTTTCCTCTACTGACGGGATGAGGTCAATATCCTTCCAGGATACCTGGGCCAGGTCGATTAGAAAGGCCTGCTCGCTGAAATGTTTTAGAGAACGTTTGACAGTGATGAGGGGTGGTCATTTGACCGCGGACCCATTTATCACGCAGGCAATGAGGCAGTGATCACTGAGATCCTGGTTGAAGACAGCAGAAGTGTATTTGGAGGGCAAGTTGGTCAGGATGATATCTCAGAGGGATATCTCTTTAAGGTTGTACCTGGTAGGTTCATTGATAATGTGTGAGATTGAGAGCATCTAGCTTAGATTGTAGGACGGCCGGGGTGTTACGCATGTCCCAGTTTAGGTCACCTAACAGTACGTACTCTGAAGATAGATGTGAGGCGATCAATTCACATATGGTGTCCAGGGCACAGCTGGGGTCTGAAGGGGGTCTATAACAAGTTTCTGGAAATGTGGATTTTTAAAAGTAGAAGCTCGAATTGTTTGGGCACAGACCTGGATAGTATGACAGAACTCTGCAGGCTATCTCTGCAGTAGATTGCAACTCCGCCCTCTTTGGCAGTTCTATCTTGTCGGAAAATGTTATAGTTAGGGATGGAAATTTCTGGATTTTTGGTGGCCTTCCTAAGCCAGGATTCAGACACGGCTAGGACATCCAGGTTGGCGGAGTGTGCTAAAGCAGCGAATAAAACAAACTTAGGGAGGAGGTTTCTAATGTTAACATGCATGAAACCAAGGCTTTTACGGTTACAGAAGTCAACAAATGAGAGCGCCTGGGGAATGGGAGTGATGCTGGGGGCTGCAGGGCCTGGGTTAACCTCTACATCACCAGAGGAACAGAGGAGGAGTAGGATAAGGGTACGGCTAAAGGCTATAAGAACTGGTTGTCTAGTGTATTCGGAACAGAGAGTAAAAGGAGCAGATTTCTGGGCGCGGAAGAATAGATTCAAGGCATAATGTACAGACAAAGGCATGGTAGGATGTGAGTACAGTGGAGGTAAACCTAGGCATTGAGTGATGATGAGAGAGGTTTTGTCTCTAGAGGCAACATTTAAGCCAGGTGAGGTCACCGCATGTGTGGGAGGTGTAACAAAATGGCTAGCTAAGGCATATTGAGCAGGGCTGGAGGCTCTACAGTGAAATAAGACAATAATCACTAACCAAAACAGCAATAGACAAGGCATATTGACGTTAGGGAGAGGCATGTGTAGCTGAGTGATCATAGGGTCCAGTGAGTAGCTAGTCGAGCTAGAGACACAGCGATTCAGACAGCTAGCGGGCCGGGGCTAGCAGATGAGCCTCCGGGGGACGTCGCAACGGAAGAGCCTGTTGAAACCCCCTCGGACGGTTATGTCGGCTGACCAGTCGTGATGGATCGGCGGGACTCCGTGTCGGCAGTAAAGGGTCCAGGCCAATTGGCAAAAGAGGTATTGTAGCCCAGGAATTGGCTGATGGATCTCTTCGGCTAGCCGGGAGAAGGGCCTAGCTCCAGGCTAACTGGTGCTTGCTTCGGAACAGAGATGTTAGCCAGGAGTAGCCACTCGGATAGCAGCTAGCTAGCTGCCATGATCCGGTGTAAAGGTTCAGAGCTTGTGGTAGGAATCCGGAGATGTGGTAGAGAAAAAGCAGTCCGATATGCTCTGGGTTGATATTGCGCTGTGCAGACTGGCAGGAATTGACCGTGCTGAGGCTGGCTGATGTTCGAGTTAACGGTGATGACCGCTAGCAGTGGCTAACTGACTACTAGCTAGTAGCTAGTTAGCTGGCTAGCTACTGATGGGGGTTCCGGTTCTAAAGTATAAAACTGAGCAAATCCGTACCACATTTGGGTGAGGCGGGTTGCAGGAGAGTAAGTTCAGTCCGTAGATGGAAATTGAGATAAAAAATGTGTTCTGTCTAGCCTAAATAAGTTCAGGAGTAAAAATTTGCTTAACAAGTCACATAATAAGTTGCATGGACTCACTCTGTGTGCAATAACAGTGTTAAACATGATTTTGGAATGACTAGCTCATGTACCCCACACATACAATAATCTGTAAGATCCCACAGTCGTGCAGTGAATTTCAAACACAGATTCAAACACAAAGTCCAGGGAAGCAGACATTGCATATCTCTTTGAGCATGGTGAATTATTAATTACACTTTGGATAGTGTATCAATACACCCAGTCAATACAGGCGTCCTTCCTGACTCAGTTGCCGGTGAGGAAGGAAACCACTCAGGGATTTCATCATGAGGCCAATGGTGACTTTAAAACAGTTACAGAGTTTAATGGCTGTGATAGGAGAAAACTGAGGATGGATCAACAACATTGTAGTTACTCCACAATACTAAAACCTAAATGACAGAGTGAAAAGAAGGAAGCCTGTACAGAATTTAAAAAATTTGAATGTTCCCGAGTTAGTTACAGTTTTGACTTAAATTGTCTTGAAAATCTATAGCAAGACTTGAAAATGGCTGTCTAGCAATGATCAACAACTAACTTGACAGAGCTTGAAGAATTAAAAAAAATTATGTGCAAATATTTAGGTATGCAAAGCTCTTAGAGACTTACCCAGAAAGACTCAACTGTAATTACTGCCAAATGTGATTCTAACATGGATTGACTCAGGAGTGTGTACATTTGTAAAAAAATTCTAAAAACATGTTTTCACTTTGTCATTATGGGATATTGTGTGTAGAATTTTGAATTCAGGCTGTTACACAATAGAAATATGGAAGAAGTCAGGAGGTTTGAATAGTTTCTGAAAGCACTGTACCATAGCCAGTGGAAAGTTTAGCCTCCATTTATTCCAGTGAAACAAGATAGAATTTTAAACTGTACAACTTCATTTATGATACAGTATAAATGTAATGGGTGCTGACAAACTCAATCATTTTTCAGAGGCAACAGATAATTATAACGTTATCAGGCGAGGAATTAAAGAGTTGGAGAGAAAGGAGGGAGAGGAGAGAGAGAGAGAGAGAGAGAGAGAGAGAGAGAGAGAGAGAGAGAGAGAGAGAGAGAGAGAGAGAGAACGAGAGAGCCAAGAGGAAGGAGAAAGAGCGAGAGGAAGGAGAAAGAGAGTGAGAGGAAGGAGAGAGAGAGAGCGAGAGGAAGGAGAGAGCAAGAGGAAGGAGAGAGAGCGGGGAAGGAGAGAAAGCGGGGAAGGGGGAAGGAGAGAGAGAGAGAGGAAGGAGAGAGAGAGACAGGCAATGTGCCTGCCCACAAACTGAGCTGCACTTTAACCTCCTGCCAAATGTATGACCATATTAGAGAAATATTTCCCTAGATTACACAAACCTGCAAAGAATTTGAATTTGATAAACTCCCATATCTATTACGTGAAATACCACAGCGTGCCATCACAGCAGCAAGATCTGTGACCTGTCACCACTAGAAAAGGGCAACCAGTGAAGCACAAACACCATTGTAAATACAACCCATATTTATGTTTATTAATTTTCCCTTTTGTACTTCAACAATTTACACATTGTTAAGACACTGTACATTAATATAACGTTTGAAATGTCACTATTCTTCTGAAACTTGTGAGTGTAATGTTTACTGTACATTTTTTATTTAAATTATCTATTTCACTTGCTTTGGCAATATGTTTTCCCATGCCAATATAGCCCATTTGAATTGAAGAGAGCGAGAGAGCGCGCGGACTTACTGCGTGGTATACAGTGCAACAGCTAGCCCTCTGCCTATGCTGGGGCCAGTTAATTGCGGACCTTGGGTGTTCATAAACAAAACACTATTGCATTATGGGCTGGTGAGTGTCAGTGTCCTGCCTGCTGTCAGCTCCCAGCCTGATTCATCTGATGCCAGCTCTCTCTCGCACACACCCACTCTCTCTCTAATGCTCGATCCTTCCACCCGCTCTCAAGCACAGACAAAATAGTTTTTCAAATGAGAGCCCACCTGAAGCCACAGCGTTCACAGAGACAGACGCTCAAATGTCGATATCAGCCAATGTTTAGCTGATGGCCGGGCCAAGACGGCATTGAAAGTCTGAATGCCAGAAGCTATTTACTGGGTTAGGATGAATTAGGAGCCTGTCTGAAATGGAATTGTGGAAAGTAATCAATGACATGTCTCTCTTCCCACATTGTTAGCCCAGCCTCACGTACAGTGCTGCTTTTATCCACTCAGGCTATTAGGAGGCTGTGGTCTGTGTCAGAGAGAGCGAGCGAGCGTGCAAGAGAGGGGAAAAGAGAGAGAGAAAGAGGAGAGTGATACACATCAACACAGGCTCCTCCATGGTCTCCATCAGCAACAGATGCTAAACATCATTAGGGACGCCCATGCCTCTTCACACATGGCTGCAGGAATGATGCTACAAAGAGCAGAGGAGATGAGATGTGCTTTGGGACTGCTATCATGTCAGGCCACAGTGGACAACATATGCCGTCCCTGTTGGTGACATATCTGTTCTGCCTCTGCAGGTCTCCATTAGACAGACAGATGCAGAGTTGAGGGGAAAGCACAGCTGCCCTCTATGGGTGTAAATAAATCCAATATATACGCAAGGTGATTTTTCTCTACGACATGGAGGCTTGCAGGACAAGAGGGGGGGGTGTTGTTAGGCTCAGGTGTGTGTGCAGCCCTAATCAGCCAGCTTATCTTGCTAATGTTGCAAAACCTCATTCTTGCCCAGTCATCAAAAACTGCTCAGTCTTGCAGCACGAAAGGAGAGTCAGTCATTTTTTATGCTGAATTTCACACGGTACAGTGAGGGGATGAAAAGGCTGGGTATTTGGAATTCATTAACTTATTTTTCCCCCTTATAGAAAGCTCATCCCCCTGCAGGGTAGTCCAGATACTATTGCTGTCAAAATCCATTGCTTCTCGTGCCAAGTTCAACATAGAGAGAGAGACAGAGAGACAGACAGAGACAGAGACAGAGAGGCTTCAGCGTATACTTTTGCATTCTCAGCTCTCAGAAACAACCCCACATGCTGTGGACCTAAACCAATAAAAAAGAAGCAAGAGAGAACGAAAGAAAGACATTGTAATAGATTTGTGCAGTGGGCTAAACAAATAGTTGTGTGTGTACACTGAGCTTTATAAAGACTGGAGGACACTGCAGTTCATATTTCACTCTCAGTACAACACGGTTTCCTGAGCGAGTGGCTGGCCTTTTGTCAGCTATATATGAATCCCCCAGAGAGGATGAATAACGCCGCTCTAGAGGAACGCTGAGATAGGAATCCACCCATTCATTTAAACCATCTTCCCCTTCCTAATCATATAAACCATCATGCCAGTGTTTCTTCCAAGAGCCATGTTAAAAAACAATTGGCCTACATTTCAACCTCTAACCATCCACAAACAGAAATGACATGTTTTTATGTAAAACGTTGTTTGTTTAACACAAAGCAATTCAAAGAAATGGAAGACAACTATCAGTGAACGGATAGATGGAAAAGAAATAGCATTAGAGAGGAATTGCCCAGCAGTGAATATGAAACCCTGCAAGACAATACAGAACAATAATTACAGTTGAATATGAATATTTCTGTCAGTGGTCAGTGCATTAGTGCATAATTACCACAAGCTGTGTGGCCATAAGCATCGCTAGACAGACTTCCTCTTCTTTCAGGAAAAATAGACGAAGAAAGACGAGAGGAGAAAATAGGAAGCAAATGTAAATTAGCCCAGACTATTTTGCATATCGAGCCAAGCATAGATGGAGCAAATTCCCCTCGTGTCATGAAGACTGAATAAATCCCCCCATTAGAGGTCTGGGAATCAGGTATCTGGAATGAGGATCCCTCCAGCCCCCCACCAGCTTGTCCTGAACACCTCATCCATGGAGGAAAAGATCAATGAAATGAGCAGCTCTCAACAAGTGAATGTGAATGTCTGTCCAGGGCATTACAATCACTGTAGCATGGAGTCTGAGTAGGGGTGCTACAACACCCAAGCCCTCACACACACACACACACCCCTAGGGTCTCTTTCTCTCACACACACACTCTCACACAAGCAAGCAGACACACACAAACCACACCATACACAGACTACCACACACAGTCATAAGCTAAGAGGAACAGCGGTGCCAAAAACCCAGCTGTAATGCAGCTAGAACTGCAGCTGAGTCACACAACCCAATGTCACAATTAAATCCAGTTATTATGAGTGGTCCGCTAGACATCAAAGGACTTTTGGAACCCTCTTAGAAGATGAAGTGCTCATGATATTTATATTTCCCCTCATCTCTGACCACCTTGGGACAGGAAACAGTCCCTCTCCATTTTCCCACTGACGTACCTCACAGTGCACTTGATGGCTGTCATGTTGACCAGGGCCATTGGGTCGAGTGGAAGAGGGGGTTGTCCACTCCAGTACAGTACAGTACAGTATGGGCCATATGCAGTAGTGAAGGCAGGGTGTCCAGTACAGTAGGTACAATTTTCCCCATCGCCACAGCGGTAGCATGCCAAACCTTGGATACTCTTTTTGTGCTAAACCTTGGCTACCAATGCTTCTTATAGGACACATCACTGCACTCTATACTCTTCTGTAAACTGGTCATCTCTGTATACCTGTCGCAAGACCCACTACTTGTTGCTTATTTATAAAACCCTCTTAGGCCTCACTCCCCCCTATCTGAAACATCTACTGCAGCCCTCATCCTCCACATACAACACCCGTTCTGCCAGTCACATTCTGTTGAAGGTCCCCAATGCACACACATCCCTGGGTTGCTCGTCTTTTCAGTTCGCTGCAGCGAGCGACTGGAACGAGCTGCAACAAACACTCAAACTGGACAGTTTTATCGCAATATCTTCATTGAAAGACTCAATCATGGACACTCTTACTGACAGTTGTGGCTGCTTTGCGTGATGTTTTGTTGTCTCTACCTTCTTGCCCTTTGTGCTGTTGTCTGTGCCCAACCATGTTTGTACCCTGTTTTGTGCGGCTGCCATGTTGTGTTGCTACCATGTTGTTGTCATGTTGTGTTGCTACCATGTTGTTGTCATGTTGTGCTGCTACCATGTTGTTGTCATGATGTGTTACTGCCATGCTGTTGTCATGATGTGTTACTGCCATGCTGTGTTATGATAGGTTACTGCCATGCTGTGTTATGATGGGTTACTGCCATGCTGTGTTATGTGTTGCTACCATGCTGTGTTATGATGTGTTACTGCCATGCTGTGTTACTGCCATGCTGTGTTGTCATGTTGTGTTGCTACCATGCTGCGTTATGTTGTGTTGCTACCATGTTGTTGTCATGTTGTGTTGCTACCATGTTGTGTTGCTACCATGTTGTTGTCATGTTGTGTTGCTACCATGCTGTGTTATGATGTGTTACTGCCATGCTATGTTGTCGTCTTAGGTATCTCTTTATGTACAGTTGAAGTCAGAAGTGTACATACACTTAGGTTGGAGTCATTAAAACCAGTTTTTCAACCACTCCACAAATTTCTTGTTAAGAAACTAAAGTTTTGGCAAGTCTGTTAGGACATCTACTTTGTGCATGACACAAGTAATTTTTACAACAATTGTTTACAGACAGTTTATTTATAATTCACTGTATCACAATCCCAGTGGTTCAGAAGTTTACGTACACTACGTTGAATGTGCCTTTAAACAGCTTGGAAAATCCCAGAAAATTATGTCATGGCTTTAGAAGCTTCTGATAGGCTAATTGACATAATTTGAGTCAATTGGAGGTGTACCTGTGGATGTATTTCAAGGCCTACCTTCAAACTCAGTGCCTCTTTGCTTGACATCATGGGAAAATCAAAAGAAATCAGCCAAGACCTCAGAAAACAAATTGTAGACCTCCACAAGTCTGGTTCATCCTTGGGAACAATTTCCAAACACCTGAAGGTACCACGTTCATCTTTACAAACAATAGTATGCAAGTATAAACACCATTGGATCACGCAGCCGTCATACCGCTCAGGAAGGAGACGCGTTCTATCTCCTAGAGATGAACGTACTTTGGTGCGAAAAGTGCAAATGAATCCCAGAACTAAAGCAAAGGACCTTGTGAAGATGCTGGAGGAAACAGGCACAAAAGTATCTATATCCATAGTAAAACGAGTCCTATATCGACATAACTTGAAAGGCTGCTCAGCAACGAAGAAGCCACTGCTCCAAAACCGCCATAAAAAAGACTACGGTTTGCAACTCCACTTGGGGACAAAGATTGTACTTTTTGGAAATGTCCTCTGGTCTGATGAAACAAAATTATAACTGTTTGGCCATAATGACCATCGTTATGTTTGGAGGAAAAAGGGGGAGGCTTGAAAACCGAAGAACACCATCCCAACCGTGAAGCACGGGGGTGGCAGCATCATGTTGTGGGGGTGTTTTGCTGCAGGAGCGACTGGTGCACTTCACAAAATAGATGGCCTCGAGGTAGGAAAATTATGTGGATATATTGAAGCAACATCTCAAGACATAAGTCTTGAGTTAAAGTTAAAGCTTGGTTGCAAATGGGTCTTCTAAATGGACAATGACCTCAAGCATACTTCCAAAGTTGTGGCAAAATGGCTTAAGGACAAGGCATTGGAGTGGCCATCACAAAGCCCTGACCTCAATCCTATAGAAAATTTGGGGGCAGAACTGAAAAAGTGTGTGCGAACAAGGAGGCCTACAAACCTGACTCAGTTACACCAGCTCTGTCAGGAGGAATGGGGCAAAATTCACCCAACTTATTGTGGGAAGCTTGTGGAAGGCTACCTGAAACGTTTGACCCAAGTTAAACAATTTAAAGGCAATGATACCAAATACTAATTGAGTGTATGTAAACTTCTGACCCACTGGGAATGCGATGAAAGAAATAAAAGCTCAAATCAATTATTCTTTACACTATTATTCTGATATTTCACATTCTTAAAATAAAGTGGTGATCCTAACTGACCTAAGACAGGGAATTTTTACTAGGATTAAATGTCAGGAATTGTGAAAAACTGAGTTTAAATGTATTTAGCTGAGATGTATGTAAACTTCCGACTTCAACTGTAGTGCTGTAGTCTCTCTTGTCGTGATGTGTGTTTTGTCCTATATTTTTATTTAATTTATTTATATTTTTAATCCCAGCCCCCATCCCCGCAGGAGACCTTTTGCCTTTTGGTAGGCCATCATTGTAAATAACAATTTGTTCTTAACTGACTTGGCTAGTTAAATAAATAAAATTCAATTCTGTATTTTGTATTTTGAAACACTGATGATTTTTGCCCATTGCTGGGTGTAGTTGTCCAGTCAAGTTTAGCGCAGTCCAGCCCAACACAGTACATTTAGTATTATGGGTTATATTTCTCCTCGTCAGTCTGAAGACCACAGTGTTTGCCTGTCAAGCCCTGATCAGAGTCTCTTCCACAAACTGTCTGTCTGTGGGGTGGGTCAAAGAATCATTAATGACAACAAGAGTACTCAGCTCTGCCAGCACTCAACCCTGCCAATAACGACTGTCCGCATGTACAAGGCACCACAGCTTCACACTGTATGAGAGCAATGGGTTATAGTCTGTCTATCTTTGGGTGTATTCATCTTTGCAGACATTTTACAGCTAAAGCTTGTTGAGCTAGCGCATATCCACTTATAGTATAGTAGGAGAGGTCATGATAACTACATTTCTGGTAGTAGGAGTGGTCATGATAACTACATTTCTGGTAGTAGGAGTGGTCATGATAACTACATTTCTGGTAGTAGGAGTGGTCATGATATAACTATTTTTCTGGTAGTAGGAGTGGTCATGATATAACTATATTTCTGGTAGTAGGAGTGGTCATGATAAAACTATATTTCTGGTAGTAGGAGTGGTCATGATATAACTATATTTCTGGTAGTAGGAGTGGTCATAACTACATTCCTGGTATGTTACTTGCCCTGAGATATGGCTGTAGACTCTCATGGCATCTAACGTTAAGAGTCTACAGCCATGTCTCAGGGCAAGTACTGTATGTCTAATGTTCTCATTGACGCACAACCAAACATACTATAAAAGAGCCTGATAAAACACTGCAAATGTAGTGGATCATTTTCCTCAGAATAATGAACAGAGCTACAAAAGCAGTGGAAAACAAGAGATCAGTAACATGCGTCGTGACCACAGCAGAATCAACATGGCTATTTTTACAAATCGCCCTCAAAAGAAATGTAAACATGCCTTAGTATTATAGCCCGTATCTTAAAACAAATGTACAAACCACATTAAAGCCATGTATCCTGCGCTACAGCATAATGATCTATGCTACATTACTTCGGGCCAAACATACATCTGACTGTGTTTGGTTTCCTCTAAATACGCTATGCTCTTTTCCAAATTCAATAACTAAAGTATATATACATAGGAATAAAGACTGGGTGAAACAACATGCAGGGATAAAATGGGTGGTTTGGTTGGTGGAGATTAAAGATTGAGCCATTTCCTGGCCGTCTGGCCGAATTAAGGCTCCCTTTCAGACCATGAGCCAATGTGCATTCTTTGGACCTGAATTCCTTACATGCTGACTGTCTCCCAGTCTCCCACTGTCTCCCTAATAAAATAAAGAGTAAGCAAACCTCTCTGACTAGCCAGAATCATACACCATCAAGTCCTCTTCACATTCCACAGACAAAGCAATAGTTTTCCAGTGTGCCTTGGTGTACGACTTCCAGATCCTAACGTCGGTACAAATGTCACACTTTACAAAATAACAGCGGTTTAGACTTAGTTAGTTCTTCTAAATGGGAATACCAGAATTGCAGAAATGATCTTATGGCCAACCCATAACAGACACAAAAACTAAAAGCTCAACTAAATATATACCAACTCATTATATAACTAGGGTTATAGAAATCCTAGTTCACTGCATATTTCTGTAACTTAACCATGGCATTAGTTTCCCCAACATCTGTTCTCATGTTTTCCTCCCCTCCCCATTTAGTTACAGTAGTATGCCTGCCTGCCTGGTCTGCCCTTCCTGCCTGGTCTGCCCTGCCTGCCTGGCCTGTGCAGGTGACTGGGATCCTCCAGAGGACCGTGCTGTGACCATGGAGTGAGTTCTGATTAGCTGTCCATACTGCCATCTGAACGAGATGCTGAGGGATGAGTTCATTTGTCAGACCCCTGGTCGTGCAGCGGGCACGAGGAGTGGGACACAGGCCTCGCTTTATCGGGATGCTGCACACAGGAACAGGTGCTTGGGACAAATGACAGAGGAGATGATTGGAGTGACAGCCAGGCAGGCCAGGTACTGGATGATTGAGTTATAGGCTGCGTCTTAAATGTCACCCTATTCCCTATATAGTGCACTACTTTTGACCAGGGCCCATATGGCTTGGGTTAAAAGTAATGCACAATATACTTAGTGGTAGGCCACACATGGATGAGCGTATCTCTGCCTCCACAAAGTGGTAGGCCACACAAGCTCACAGAACGGGACCGACGAGTGCTGAAGCGTGTAAAAATCATCTGTCTTCGGTTGCAACACACACTACCGAGTTCCAAACTGCCTCTGGAAGCAACATCAGGACAAGAACTGTTTGTCGGGAGAATTCATGAAATGGGTTTCCATGGCCGAGCAGCCGCACACAAACATAAGATCACCATGTGCAATGCCAAGTGTCGAGGAAGGAATAATGTTCTGGGGCTGTTTTTTATGGTTCAGGCTAGGCCCCTCAGTTCCAGTGAAGGGAAATCTTAACGCTTCAGCATACAACGACATTCTAGACCAGGGATCATCAACTAGATTCAGCCGCGGGACAACTTTTTCTTGAGCGGATGGTCAGAACATAATTACAAATAATTTGTAGACTGAAAATTGACTGCAGGAAACCCAAACAGATATGTTTAAATAAAACAATCATTTCAAACCTTGCTTACATTTATATATTATCTTGTGTCTCTCTGTTATGTGTGGGAAAACTTGGGAACAGATTTCTTAAATTAAAATAACTTGGAGCTAATTTCCTGGTATTGTTCCAGTCTTTTATGTCCAACAATATTGTAATGTCTATTTATTTATTTTTTTGCTCAGAAAACTTTGGGGGCCAAATAAAACCAATTGAATCCATTTTAGAGTAAGGCTTTAACGTACCAAAATGTGGTAAAAGGGAATGGGTCTGAATACTTTCCAAATGCACTGTATCTCCTTTGCATAGAGTTGATCAGGCTGTTGATTGTGGCCTGTGGAATTCTGTCCCACTCCTCTTCAATGGCTGTGCAAACATCGATGCGTGTGCAGCATTTTCGTGACGTTGTCATCTAACCCGTCTATAAGGAATAGGGTGCCATTTTGGACACAAAATAGGCTGCTCTGTGCTCTCCTCCACCTCAGGAATTCCCCCTCATCTCCTGCTCTGATCATTATACATGGAAGAGGAATGGATGGAGAATCTGGATGGAGGGGCTGCGTAGCTATACCCGGTCTCTCTCATCAAATAGTACAAATACTTTCAAATCTGTCATGACATACGGTTGTGAGGAATTACAGCAAGACAGCTTGCCTCCTGAAAAACAAGCTTGAGATCATGCAAGAGAAATCATGTTTATAAACCATGCAAAGGGAATAATTCAGATCTCATGATATCACTGGTGATCCGTTATTCAGGGTTGGTGAGCCCCACATTTTTAGCAAAAACAATTAAATAATAATAAAGAAATTGCCTGTTTTGCATGTTATTTTGGCATTAATTGGTATTACATATCAGGTTGCAAACAATGTAAAAAATAATAACCCTATGTTAATAAAGCCGCATACAAACATAGTCTCTTTCTTGAGTAAGGCAGCTCCAAAAAGCTCAGTGCTTTCTGTGGTGGATGGGCAGCCAGCGAAAACATAGAGCGTAGGCATTGGTAATCTTCTCAAGTTGCGCCGTGATTGTGTGTATGTTGTGTTGTAAGCTGTTAGTAGCCCATGTGTTTCACCCCAAGAATTGTGTCCCTTAGCCTACTGTTCTGACTTGGTGGTGCACATATGTAGCCTATAGCCTGTTTTAGAAAAATGTCATCATCAAATATTGTAAGAGCTTTCATTGTCTGCTTATATGCTCCCGTTACTTATCCTACGGTTCTGACTTGGTGTAAAGGGAGAATACTGTAATAACGACCCATATTCTGAATTCTGTCGCTGTCCATTTCAAAAGTGCTGAACAAATAGGCATATCGACTACGTCAGTCTTAGCTTGCTCTCATTAATGTCTTCATCAGAATTTTGGCTTATGTGCTCATCGTTCCCTTATGCCATAGTTTGTACATACATCTCAATTTATATATTTCTTATACGGGTCTCTCATTAGTATATTATTAATTTTAGGCAGGGTTGGAAGGATGCATTTCATTGTTTTTCTTACTTTGTGTATCATAATTAGCTCATGTGCTTTTCTCCATGAAGAGAAATATAATGCTGTTGGGTCTATAACCATGTTAGCCAGTTACAGTCTCTTCCCATTCAAATATAATTCTTCCTACAAAAAGTTCAGTAATAGACCCTGTAATTCCAGTTGATATTGTGAGGGTTGTTTTGTTTGCACAATTGTGCATCGGTATATTGTCTATAAAAGTGGATCCTCGTGATTGTATTTTCCTTCCTCTTTAGACCACATAGGCCTAATAAAATACTTCAAATGGTAGGCTAAATGCGTCTATCTCTCTCGCCCTCTTTCTCTGTGGTGACTTAAAGTAAAGTAAAATGTATCTGTGCTAACATCTGAATTTCTGTCAGTGTTTTGAAAGTGCAGAACGAACGCCTACCTCGTCACAGCTCGTTTGCTTGCCTTGCTTATACTAAGCGCTAAGTGTTAATGATAAGAACAAACATGATGAATTTACTGAACATAAATGTAATAATGTTTGTATATGGTTCAAAAGTCTAAACTCATGTCGGCGTTCGTTATTATTGAATGAGAATGCAGTTCTTATCGAGTTACACAAATCCACAAGCAGTCAGTAGAAACCATATTTAAGCAAGTCAGCCATATCAGCAATGGTTTTTAAAGAGGCTGAATAAACTGTTTGGCTGCCAGATGAGGCTCCGCTCATAGCCAGGTGTAGCAGTAGTCAGGATTTACTCCATGGTGCTGAAAGGAAAGCTCTGCTGTCAGGACAGCTTTATGTTGGCCCTAACAGTTTGTAGGCACCGTTTGTCACTGTTATAGTGCAATTAATGTATTGTTTAGTGTTGTGTTGTGTTGTGGCTTTGCTGGCATGCATCTAAAAAAATTGGTTGAGTTTGCCCCACCAGATTTAAATGCTAAAATCACCAGTGCATGACATGTACTCACAGGACGTGGGAAAGGAAATTCTAACAGCATGATTCCATTTGGGAGTTAAACAACAGGGCCCTGCCAATACGCTGTTCCCATTATGCCTCTTCAGGTAACCTGACAGAGGTGGTGTCAGGCCTGCATGTTCCCCCTGTCTGTCACCGCTAGCAACACAACAACCCCCCCCACCCCATCAATATCCTGTTACCGTGACGACTGTCTCCCTCATGTCAGAAGGAGAGAGGAAGTTGAGGATGGAGGGGGTAGGGTAGTAAACTTTCCACATCACAGAGGGAGAGGAGGAGAGGAGGGACTGGAGTGTAAATCTTAAGAGATTCACATGGAACTACAAATTTCACCGTGAAGCACAATGAAAATGCCTCCACTTCAGCTCCAACAGTTAATCCAAATGATCTCTGGCTCTCCTAAGTCCCTTACACCTGTCCACTTGGCCTGGCATCCAAGAGGGAGAGGGAGAGGGTCTCCCTCTTGGAGGCCAGACGTAGGGGACTTAGGAGAGCCAAAGATAATTTGTATTAACTGTTGTTCAGAGAGATGTTTGGAAATTCAATGAGGAGGTTGGAGAAGAGTTCAAGCCCCATGGTCAGCAGATTCAGCTCAAATGGCAGGAGTCATCTTGGTAATATTGACATTTAGAGGATAAGACAAATATCAAATACCAACCACATTTATATAGTAGAGGTCGACCGATTATGATTTTTCAACGCCGATACGATTATTGGAGGACCAAAAAAAGCCGATACCGATTAATCGGGCGATTTCTATATATATATATATTTGTAATAATGACAATTACAACAATACTGAATGAACAATGAACACTTTTATTTTAACTTAATATAATACATCAATAAAATACATTTAGTCTCAAATAAATAATGAAACATGTTCAATTTGGTTTAAATAATGCAAAAACAAAGTGCTGGAGAAGAAAGTAAAAGTGCAATATGTGCCATGTAAAAACGCTAGCGTTTAAGTTCCTTGCTCACAACATGAGAACAAATGAAAGCTGGTGGTTCCTTTTAACATGAGTCTTCAATATTCCCAGGTAAGAAGTTTTAGGTTGTAGTTATTATAGGACTATTTCTCTCTATACCATTTGTATTTCATATACCTTTGACTATTGGATGTTCTAATAGGTACTTTACTATTGCCAGCCTAATTTCGGGAGTTGATATGCTTAAACAGCGCAATGCTTGGAGCATTGCGAAGAGCTGCTGGCAAACGCAGGAAAGTGCTGTTTGAATGAATGCTTACGAGCCTGCTCATAGACTTAATTGTAATATAATAACACACAGAAATACGAGGCTTAGGTCATTAATATGGTCAAATCCAGAAACTATCATTTAGAAAACAAAACGTTTATTATTTCAGTGAAATACGGAACCGTTCCGTATTTTATCTAACGGGTGGCATCCATACGTCTAAATATTCCTGTTACATTGCACAACCTTAAATGTTATGTCATAGTTATGTAAAAATCTGGCAAATTAGTTCGCAACAAGCCAGGCGGCCCAAAGTATTGCATATACCCTGACTCTGCGTGCAATGAACGCAAGAGAAGTGACACAATTTGCCTAGTCAATATTGCCTGCTAACATGAATATCTTTTAACTAAATATGCAGGTTTAAAAAATATATACTTCTGTGTATTGATTTTACGAAAGGCATTGATGTTTATGGTTAGGTACATTCGTGCAAGGATTGTGCTTTTTTTTTCAAATGCGCTTTTGTTAAATCATCCCCCGTTTGGCGAAGTTGGCTGTCTTTGTTAGGAAGAAATGGTCTTCACACAGTTCGCAACGAGCCAAGCGTCCCAAACTGCTGCATACACCCTGACTCTGTTGCACAGAACGCAAGAGAAGTGACACAATTTCCCTAGTTAAAAGATATTCATGTTAGCAGGCAATATTAACTAAATATGCAGGTTTAAAAATATAAACTTGTGTATTGATTTTAAGAAAGGCATTGATGTTTATGGTTAGGTACACATTGGTGCAACGACAGTGCTTTTTTCGTGAATGTGCTTGTTAAATCATCACCCGTTTGGCGAAATAGGCTGTAGTTCAATGATAAATTAACAGGCACCGCATTGATTATATGCAAGCAGGACAAACTAGATAAACTAGTAATATCGTCAACCATGTGTAGTTAACTTGTGATTATGTTAAGATTGATTGTTTTTTATAAGATAAGTTTAATGCTAGCTAGCACCTTACCTTGGCTCCTTGCTGCACTCGCATAACAGGTAATTAGCCTGCCACGCAGTCTCCTCGTGGAGTGCAATGTAATCGGCCATAATCGGTGTCCCATAATGCCGATTACCGATTGTTATGAAAACTTGAAATCGGCCCTAATTAATCGGCCATTCCGATTAGTCGGTCGACCCCTAATATATAGTATCCTTTGCAAATAATATGCTGCTAAGCTGCTCAAATAACACCTTTAGAAACATCCAAGGGATTCTTTCAAGAACAGGACAGATGACTGAAGAAAAATAGAAGAATTTACCTTTGTGACAAAATGACAGAGACAAATATGAAATAGTAGCGCTGAGGGGATATAGACATTACACACAGACCGGTGGAGAAATCCTTATACTGTGTTATTCCATCTCAGCAGGACATAATTGCAAACCTGATCACCGTGTCTGCAGGCAGCTCTTCTTAAGTTGATTTTGTATATTACAACAATCTAGGTAAGGAACGGAAGAGGGAGGGAGGGAGGAAGAGAGGGAGGGAAAGAGAGAGAGACAAGGTAGGTGCAAAGGGTTGAGCGAGGGATGTGGGGAGAGAAGAGAGGGAGGGAAAGAGGTAGGTGCAAAAGGATGAGTAAGGGAGGTGGGGAGAGAAGAGAGGGAGAGGGAGACAATAGAGGTGGAAAAGATAGAATAAACAACAGATCCACTGTGCTTTTTTCTGGTATGTCAAACTGCCGATCCTTCACAGGTCCAGAGATCCACATCTCCCGTACCACAAGAGAACAAAAAGAACCTTCCATCCATAGAACTATCAATCTGCTCAATCTGATTACTTCATTAAGAGCTCTGGAGGAAGAGGGGGATTATGGATCATTGTTTTATAGGGAGCTTTCTGTTAAATAAAAAGCTGGAATTTGCTGCCATGACTAGTATTGATTTCTATGTAGCCTTTCACTGCGTGAGAATACCCTGTGAGCCAGGCAGCCCACATTAAACCATCGCAGCGCAGGCAGGGAAAGGAGGGATGTCCTCTAGGCTATTCTATCCTTTCTCCCCTATTCTCCCTTCAAACGCATCACAGATGACATTATATAAGTACAGCCCCAACACACTAAGAGGAAGAAAAAAAATGACAACATAAATTGTGAAAAAAAAGAAAAGAAAATTGCCCATGTTGTTAAATAACTACATAAAGCCTCTTATGTAAAATAAAAAATAAATGTCTGACTGAACAGGAGCACATGATCATGAAAAAATAAACCTATCTGGTGTTATTTCAAAAGCGCAGCAGTGGTCTAAGGCACTGCATCGCAGTGCTAGCTGTGCCACTAGAGATTCTGGGTTTGAGTCCAGGCTCTGTCGCCGCCGGCCGCGACCGGGAGAGTCCATACTGGAGTTGCAGCGATGAGACAAGACTGAAACTACCAATTGGATACCATGAAATTGGGGAGAAAAGGGGGTAAAAAAACAACAACAAAAAACAATGCAGGGAAAGGGAGGCTAGGCTGCCGAGGTCAAAAAGTCAGCTTGGACGGGCCTCCCGGGTGGCGCAGTGGTATAGGGCACTGCATCGCAGAGATTCTGGGTTCGCGCCCAGGCTCTGTCGCAGCCGGCCGCGACCGGGAGGTCCGTGGGGCGACGCACAATTGGGCTAGCGTCGTCCGGGTTAGGGAGGGTTTGGCCGGTAGGGATATCCTTGTCTCATCGCGCTCCAGCGACTCCTGTGGCGGGCCGGGCGCAGTGCGCGCTAACCAAGGGGGCCAGATGCACGGTGTTTCCTCCGACACATTGGTGCGGCTGGCTTCCGGGTTGGAGGCGCGCTGTGTTAAGAAGCAGTGCGGCTTGGTTGGGTTGTGCTTCGGAGGACGCGTGGCTTTCGACCTTCGTCTCTCCCGAGCCCGTACGGGAGTTGTAGCGATGAGACAAGATAGTAATTACTAGCGATTGGATACCACGAAAATTGGGGAGAAAAGGGGATAAAATTTTAAAAAAATAAAATAAAAAATCAGCTTGGAGATACGGAGCTTTAAACTGCTGGATGACTCAGGTGGCTGATGCACGGAGGCAGAGAGACGCTCATCCTTGTGTGGATCTGAAGAGTGCTACACGCTCTCCAACAGCCCGCCCGATTTCATTACAATGCACGTGGTAGCTGTCAAATAGCATTGTGAAAGGTCCAATCCCTCAGTGCTGCTTAACCACAGCCTTAAAAATATGATGTGTACCTACTACCAGCACCCAAAATGATTTCAGCCCACTTCAAGCACTGACCACAACTTCTCTACACTATAGGGATTTGGTTTCACACCAACAGTGGTTGGAGAGTAGAGTAACCCACTTGAAGCAAAAATAGGTCTACTTTTTCTCTCTTGAATAGCCTATATCCCAGGCCTGGTTATCTGCCTGTGCTCTACACTAGTATTGATAGAAAAAACAGTGGTTTAAAGTACTTAAGTAAAAATACTTTATAGTACTTAAGTCGTTTTTGGGGGGTATCTGTACTTTACTATTTATATTTTTGACAACTTCTACTTCACTACATTCTTAAAGAAAATGATGTACTTACATTTTCCCTGACACCCAAAAGTACTCATTACATTTTGAATGCTTAGCAGGACAACCTACAAAAGAACATCCCTGGTCATCCCTACAGCCTCTTATCTGGAGGACTCATTAAACACATCATTCGTTCGTAAATGATGTCTGAGTGTTGGAGCGTGTCCCTGGCTATCCATGAATAAAATAAAAACAAGAAAAGGATGCCGTCTGGTTTGCTTAATATAAGGACTTTGAAATAATTTATACTTTTACTTTTGATACTTAAGTATATATCAATTACATTTACTTTTTATACTTAAGTATATTTAAAACCAAATACTTTTAGACTTTTACTCAAGTGTGACAATTGGGTACTTTTTCCACCACTGAGAAAAACAATGCTGTTCATGTACATCTGAACTGCGGACAATATGTTCAGTGCTGCTCCTCTCCTCTATAATTACTCTTCTCACTAACCCAATCAATCTCTAACCTCTGTCACAGACAAACAACCACACAGCTACAATACAACCACACAGCTACAATACAACCACACAGCTACAATACAAACACATGGCTACACTGCAACTGTTACCATACATACTTTTTCCACATGTTGTTCTGTTACAGCCTGAATTTAAAATAGATTAAAACGAGATGTTGTGTAAATTATCTACACACGATACCACATAATGTCAAAGTAGAATTATGTTTTTAGAAATATTTACAAATGAATGAAAAATGTAAAGCTGAGTATTCAATCCTTTTGTTATGGCAAGCCTAAATAAGTTCAGGAGTACACATGTGACATAATAAGTTGCATGGACTCACTCTGTGTGCCATAATACTGTTTAACATGCTTTTGAAATGACTACCCCATCTCTGTACCCCACACATAGAATTATCTGTAAGGTCCCTCAGTGTAACGATCTTCTTTGTCTGATGAACAGGATAGATTGGACCAAAACGCAGCGTGGTAAGTGTTCATGCTTTAATGGAAAAACTGAACACTAAATACAAAATAACAAAGTGAATCTACGAAAATCGAAACAGTCCTGAAAGGTGCTACAACAGAAAACAACTACCCACAAACCACAGGTGGGAAAAGGCTACTTAAGTATGGTTCTCAATCAGAGACAACGATAAACAGCTGCCTCTGATTGGGAACCATACCAGGCCAAACACATAGAAATAGAAAACATAGGAAAAAAACATAGAATGCCCACCCCAACTCACGCCCTGACCAAACCAAAATAGAGACATAAAAAAGGAACTAAGGTCAGGGCGTGACACTCAGTCGAACAGTGAATTTCAAGCACAAAGACCAGTGTTCCAATGGTTCGCAAAGAAGGACACCGATTGGTAGATGGGTAAAAAAAGAACTTTGAGTATGGTGCAGTTACACCGAGTCACTACAAAGATACAGGTGCCATTCTGAACTAAGTTGCCGGAGAGGAAGGTGATTTTAAAACAGTTCCAGAGTTTAATGGCTGTGATATGAGATAACTGAGGATGGATAAACAACATTGTAGTTAATCCACAATACTAACATAAATGACAGAGTGAAAAGAAGGAAACCTGTACAGAATACAAATATTCCAAAACATGCATCCTGTTTGCAATAAAGGCACTAAAGTAATACTGCAAAAAATTTGGCAAGGATATTGAAGTTTTGTCCTGAATACAAAGCAATATGTTTGGGGAAAATCCAACACATTATGTTAAAAAAACTGGAGGCCTCTTACACTTCAATGTTGTGAAAGTCCTGACAAAATGCATGGCACATAGAATAAAAAAGGTTTTATCTAGATGTTGTTCATCCTGATCAGACAGGTATTTTACATGGACAATATACTGGAGATATGAAACATCAAATATACCAGGTTTGGTCTTCAGAGCATATTTTGAAAAGGCGTTTGATAAAGTATGACTAGAATTTATATATAAATGCCTGGATTACTTTAACTTCAGTGAATCTCTTATACAATGGGTTAAAGTACAGCAACCCCAGGTGTAAAATAGTAAATAATGGTTACTTCTCAGAAAGTATTGAGCTTTTAAGAGTAAAACAAGGGTGTCCGTTGTCTCAATATCTATTTATTATGGCCATTGAAATGCTAGCTATTAAAATTAGATGCAACAAGGGGTTAGAAATCCAGGGTTTAAAAAGAAAAGTGTCAATGTATGCGGATGACAAAAAAAAAATCTTAAGTCCGCAAGTCTCATTGAAGATCACCTTTCTAGCCTCCCTGGACTAAAACCTAATTATGACAAGTGTAAAAAGTGTGACAAGTGTTAAAAGACCATGTTTACACTACCTTGTAGTTTATCAATACAATGGGTGGATGGTGAAGTAGACATACTTGGTATTCATATCTCCAAAAATATAAATGAACTTACCACAACCAATTTCAATAGAAAATGTGCAAAAATAAATAAGATTCTGAAACCATGGAGAGGTAAATACTTGTGTATTCATGGGAGAAAAAAAACATTGATTAACTCTTTGGTCCTATCACAGTTTACTTACTTACTAATAGCGCTGCATACTCCTGATGACTCGTTTTTTAAATCATATGAGCAAAAAAAAGCACTTTATTTGGAATGCTAAGCCAGACAGCATTAAACGGGCCTATAAATATAATGAATATGAGTTTGGGGGGCTAAAATTATTAAATGTTAAGGCATCAAACCTCCAACTAAAAGCTTCACTCAAACATAAATTATAGTTAAACCCAAAATAGTTCTCCAGTCGATTATTAAGAAAGGTTCATCCTTTGCCTTCATACAGATTACAACTTCTCATTTCCAACTAATTGTTTAAAGTATCCCCCTTTCTAAACTAAACTAGCCATACAAAGATGTTTACAATTTCAATTTTATCCTCCAGAAAATATTTATAAAAATATCATAGTTCAACTCAAATATACTGGGTTGTGCCGTGGCGGAGATCTTTGTGGGCTATACTCGGCCCTGTCTCAGGATGGTAAGTTGGTGATTGAAGTATCCCTCTAGTGGTGTGGGGATGGTGCTTTGGCAAAGTGGGTGGGGTTATACCCTTCCTGTTTGGCCCTGTCCGAGGGTATCATCGGATGGGGCCACAATGTCTCCTGACCCCTCCTGTCTCAGCCTCCAGTATTTATGCTGCAGTAGTTTATGTGTCGGGGGGCTAGGGTCAGTTTGTTATATCTGGAGTACTTCTCCTGTCTTATCCAGTGTCCTGTGTGAATTTAAGTATGCTCTCTCTAATTCTTTCTTTCTTTCTCTCTCTCGGAAGACCTGAGCCCTAGGACCATGCCTCAGGACTACCTGGCATGATGACTCCTTGCTGTCCCCAGTCCACCTGGCCGTTCTGCTGCTCCATTTTCAACTGTTCTGCCTGCGGCTATGGAACCCTGACCTGTTCACCGGATGTGCTACCTGTCCCAGACCTGCTGTTTTCAACTCTCTAGAGAGCAGGAGCGGTAGCGATACTCTTAATGATCGGCTATGAAAAGCCAACTGACATTTACTCCTGAGGTGCTGACTTGCTGCACCCTCGACAACTACTTTGATTATTATTATTTGACCATGCTGGTCATTTATGAACATTTGAACATCTTGGCCATGTTCTGTTATAATCTCCACCCGGCACAGCCAGAAGAGGACTGGCCACCCCTCATAGCCTGGTTCCTCTCTAGGTTTCTTCCTAGGTTCCTGCCTTTCTAGGGAGTTTTTCCTAGCCACCGTGCTTCTACACCTGCATTGCTTGCTGTTTGGGGTTTTAGGCTGGGTTTCTGTACAGCACTTTGAGATATCAGCTGATGTAAGAAGGGCTATATAAATACATTTGATTTGATTGATAAACATAAAAAAATCTTTATGGAATAAAAAAAAGGATTATATTTATTAATGATATTATGAATAGAAACAGTGGAGTTGTCACATATGCAGCTATCAGAAATATATGGGATTGTCTGCTCAATCCAAAGTTACAACCAACTGATTGCAGCATTACCACAACAATGAAGGAGCCAAGAGGAAGAGGGAGAAAGTAGGGAACTTGTTTGTCTGCCATATAGTAAAGATAGAAATTAGCTGAATAGGATTGGCATAAATTGAAAAATATACCAGATTCATTTGAGGACAAAAATTTGACAGATACAGGTTGCAAAATAAATGGGAAGAGATTTTCGATGCCCCGATTCCATGGCACATAGTATATGAACTTATACAAAAAACAACACTTGACTTAACAGAGTTTTTCAATTTAAATTATTATACCAAATTCTTGCCACCAACAGAATGCTATATATATGGGGCAAACACATTAAGCATCTCCAGTCCAAAGTTAAATCTAGAATCTGCTTCCTATTTCGCAACAAAGCCTCCTTCACTCATGCTGCCAAACATACCCTCGTAAAACTGACTATCCTACCGATACTTGACCTCGGCGATGTCATTTACAAAATAGCCTCCAACACTCTACTCAGCAAATTGGATGCAGTCTATCACAGTGCCATCCGTTTTGTCACCAAAGCCCCATATACTACCCACCACTGCGACTTGTATGCTCTCGTTGGCTGGTCCTTGCTACATATTCGTTGCCAAACCCACTGGCTCCAGGTCATCTATAAGTCTTTGCTAGGTATAGCTCCGCCTTATCTCAGCTCACTGGTCACCATAGCAACACCCACCCGTAGCATGCGCTCTAGCAGGTATATTTCACTGGTCATCCCCAAAGCCAACACTTCCTTTGTCTGCCTTTCCTTCCAGTTCTCTGCTGCCAATGACTGGAACGAATTGCAAAAATGACTGAAGTTGGAGACTTATATCTCCCTCACTAACTTTAAGCATCAGCTGTCACCTGTAAATAGCCCATCCAACCACCTACCTACCTCATCCCCATATTTGTTTTTGTTTTTCTGCTCTTTTGCACAGCAGTATTTCTACTTGCACATCCTCATCTGCACATATATCACTCCAGTGTAAATTGCTAAATTGTAATTACTTCGCCACTATTGACCTATTTATTGCCTTACCTCCTTACTTAATTTGCACACACTGTATACAGATTTTTCTATTGTGTTATTGACTGTACGTTTGTGTATGTTCTTTTTGTCGCACTGCTTTGCTTTATCTTGGCCAGGTCGCAGTTGCTCTCAACTGGCCTACCTGGTTAATAAAGGTGAAATAAAATAAAAAATAAAATAAAAAAATATCTCAGCTCTGTAGATTTATACTTGTCTGAAAGGTTTTCATCTTTAGCTCACAATATGTAGATACTATGCGATTAGAAAAATTAATGTAAAACATCACAGCACAATTGAAAAATATATGGCACATGGAAACCAAATGAGGCTAGTCTATGGTGATAGGTGGGATGGGCTGAGAGTGGCTGAGGGGTGGGATTAAAGAGCTTGTGTTCAGTAATATATTATTGTTATGTGATTGCTGTATATAAAAGACCAAAATGTATATGTAAAATGTATGTATATGTAGCAGAAAAGCTATAAAACAAAAACAATATGTGTCCTCCGAAGAGAGGGGCTGGTGGATGGGTTAATACAACATTTAAATACATTTAAAAAAAACATCATATTCATATTTCAAGCATGGTGGTGGCTGCATCATGTTATGGTATGCTTGTCATTGGCAAGGACTTCTTTTTTTTTTATAAAAAGAAACTGAATAGAGCTAAGTACAGACAAAATCCTAGAGGAATCAGTCTCCTTTCCACCAGACACTGGGAGACAAATTTACCTTTTCGCAGGACAATTACCTAAAACACAAATACACTGGAGTTGCTAACCAAGACAACATTGAATGTTCCTGAGTGGCATAGTTACAGTTTTGACTTAAATCTGCTTGAAAATCTATGGCAAGACTTGAAAATGGCTGTCTAGCAATGATCCACAACCAACTTCACAGAGCTTGAATAATTTTTTGAAGAATAATGGGCAAATATTGTACAATCCAGGTGTGCAAAGCTCTTAGAGACTTACCCAGAAAGACTCATTTGAATTTTTCTTTAACTTTGACAGAGTATTTTATGCAGATCGCTGATATTTTTTTAAATATTTCAAATCAAATTTAATCCCACTTTGTAACACAACAAAATGTGGAAAAAGTCAAGGGGTGTGAATATTTTCTGAAGGCACTGTACATGCATATGCACACACCTTTTGTGGCCCAAAACACAAGTATGCCAAACATGAAATTGAGGGAAAATCTATTACTAAATACTATTATATAGTCTGTCCAACATTTTGTCCCCTGCTACAGTGGGTGAACACCCACAGTATTCCCCTGATTCCAGATTGACTCTGTCATGTGAGTGGGAGGGTGGGATGGTCCGGGACCCAACAGTCCATCTCTCCTCCCATGGTGGTTCCACTTCCAGTTTCGTGGCCACTGGGGAAAATTAGGACTTCCAAAGGAATGCAAATCAAGTAAAAATTACATGCTTGCATTCAAATACTGTTGTATCGTAATTGCTGAGCTCAGTCACTGTAAAATTCCCTTTCTGCACTCCTCTGGAAGATTCCTCTCAAGGATATTTCTCTCAATTTGCTGGGAGAATTTCCCTTTTTCTTTATCGGAGGGGGGAAAATGACATGCTCAAAGTAAAACCATTACACACAGTGTTTCCCTGTCTCACTGACTGTAGCAGGCACCCTATCCACTTTGTGATCTTTCAATGCATCATAGTGATTTATTTTACGGATGTTACAACTACCTATTATCTGTTATAATGCACCATAGGTGTACCATAAGGCATTATAAAATGAACTTATAATGGATTATGTGTGTGTGTCCATTTGAAAGTGTTACCATGTCCGCCTTGCTTCCAGAATCCACATGTCCATATAGGCTAGTCCCACTGACTCTCAGTAATAAACAGTGAATGGTACTACACACAAATCATCCTCTTCATTGGGACCAAGTGACCTCAATCACAGAGTCCAATAACATCCTTCCTCAGGAGCTCCTCTGGCTCACATAGGAAATGGCCTGTGATACATAGCTAATTGGCTGCCCTTTTAAATGTCCTTATGTCACGAGAGAGAGCATTTAAAGGAATCTAAATAAAGTGTCCCAAACCGCACGCTATTCCCTTTTTAGTGCACTGCTTTTGACCAAGGCCCAAAGGAATTATGGTGCCATTTGGACACATCCAAACTATAAATGAGGATTGCCCATGAGCAGTGGGCAGACTTTATATCAGGCTGGCTTGTATAGAGAGATTTATAAAGCGGTTTGTAAAATGTATGCATAGGCCATCCGGCCCTCTGAAAAACATGGCTGGACTGGATCTATAATAGTAGTGTGTTGCGTACAAAGAGAGAGAATTCTCAGACAGATAAGGGTGACTGATTATATTACTATCAACCTGATATAGAGCAAAACACCAAGCAGCAGCCAGGATTGTTACTGTCCATAAGGGGGCTGTTATAAGAGCAAATTACAAAAAAACAGATCCACATAATGAATTTCACTCCATCTACTCCCATAATGACCTCGTGTCATCACTACCACCCAGGATAGCTGTATTCACCTGGTGTCTGATTTCAATAGTTAAAAGCCCATGTTGCACATTTTGCCATTAGGTCACCAAAATGCAAATGGTCTATATACACTGAGTATACAACAAATTAGGAACAACTTCCAAATATTGAGTTGCAAACCACCCCTCCCCCCTCTTTTGCCCGCAGAACAGCCTCAATTCGTTGGGGCATAGACTCTACAAGGTGTTGAAAGCGTTCCACAGGGATGCTGGCCCATGTTGACTCCAATGCTTCCCACAGTTGTGTCAAGTTGACTGGATGTCCTTTGGGTGGTGAACCATTCTTGATACACACGGGAAACTGTTGAGCGTGAAAAACCCAGTAGCGTTGCAGTTCTTGACACAAACCAGTGCGCCTGGCACCTACTACCATACCCCGTTCAAAGGCACACATGCACAATCCATGTCACAATTGTCTCAAGGCTTAACAATCCTGTAACCAGTCTGCTCTACTTCAACTACACTGATTGAAGTGGATTTAACAAGTGACATCAATAAGGGATCATAGCCTTCACCTCAATTCACCTGGCCAGTCTATATCATGGAAAGAACAGGTGTTCTTAATGTTTTGTATACATGGTGTCTATTCAGAATGACCTAGCTAGAATGTAATGGTAACCTGCCATTTTCCTATAAAGTGGAAGAAAACTAAAAAAGGTAGGTCTATAATGCAACAATGAAACATGCATGAGAGCATCAGCTGTTCCGGACGACTGTGTGATCACACTATCCGTAGCCGATGTGAGTAAGACCTTTAAACAGGTTCACAAGGCCGCAGGGCCAGACGGATTACCAGGACCCGCTGACCAACTGGCAAGTGTCTTCACTGACATTTTCAACCTCTCCCTGTCTGAGTCTATAATACCAACATGTTTCAAGCAGATCACCATAGTCCCTGTGCCCAAGAACACTAAGGTAACCTGCCTAAATTAATTCCGACCCGTAGCACTCACGTCTGTAGCCATGAACTGCTTTGAAAGGCTGGTCATGGCTCACATCAACACCATTATCCCAGAAACCCTAGACCCACTCCAATTTGCATACTGCCCCCACAGATGATGCAATCTCTATTGCACTCCACACTGCCCTTTCACACCTGGACAAAAGGAAAACCTATGTGAGCATGCTATTCATTGACTACAGATCAGCGTTCAACACCATAGTGCCCTCAAAGCTCATCACTAAGCTAAGGACCCTGGGACTAAACACCTCCCTCTGCAACTGGATGCTGGACTTCCTGGCGGGCCACCCCCAGGCGGTATGGGTAGGTAACAACACAACTGCCACGCTGATCCTCAAAACGGGGGCCCCTCAGGGTTGCGTGCTCAGTCCCCTCCTGTACTCCCTGTTCACTCATGACTGTATGGCCAGGCACGACTCCAACACCATCATTAAGTTTGCCGATGACACAACAGTCTTCCTCACTATACCTGGCCGTGTGGTGCCAGGACAACAACCTCTCCCTCAACGTGATCAAGACAAAGGAGATAATTGTGGACTACAGGAAAAGGAGGACCGAGCACACCCCTATTTTCATCAACGGGGCTGTAGTAGAGCAGTTTGAGAGTTTCAAGTTCCTTGGTGTCCACATCACCAACAAACTATCATGGTCCAAACACACCAAGACAGTTGTGAAGAGGGCACGACAAAACCTATTCCCCCTTAGGAGACTGAAAAGATTTGGCATGGGTCCTCAGATCCTCAAAAGGTTCTACAGCTGCAGCATCGAGAGCATCCTGACTGGTTGCATAACCGCCTGCTATGGCAACTGCTCGGACTCCGACCACAAGGCGCTACAGAGGGTAGTGCGTACTGCCCAGTACATCACTGGGGCCAAGCTTTCTGCCAACCAGGACCTCTATACCAGGCGGTGTCAGAGGAAGGCCATAACAATTGTCAAAGACTCCAGCCACCCTAGTCATAGACTGTTCTCTCTGCTACTGCACGGTAAGCAGGTACCGGAGCGCAAAGTCTAGGTCCAAGAGGCTTCTAAACAGCTTCTACCGCTAAGCCATAAGACTCCTGAACATCTAATCAAATGGCTACCCAGACTATTTGCGTCACCCCCCCCCCCCCCCTCCTCTCTCTCTCTTTTACACTGCTGCTACTTTCTGGTTATCATCTATGCATAGTCACTTTAATAACTCTACCTACACTTCCGGTCAAAAGTTTTAGAACACCTACTCATTCAAGGGTTTTTCTTTATTTTTACTATTTTCTACATTGTAGAATAATAGTGAAGACATCAAAACTATGAAATAACACATATGGAATCATGTAGTAACCAAAAAAGTGTTAAACAAATCAAAATATATTTTATATTTAAGATTCTTCAAATAGCCACCCTTTGCCTTGATGACAGCTTTGCACACTCTTTGCCAGCTGTTCTTTTATTGTCCTGTTGAAAAACAAATGATAGTGGTACTAAGCACAACACAGATGGGATGGCGTATCGCTGCAGAATACTGTGGTAGCCATTCTGGTTAAGTGTGCATTGAATTCTAAATAAATCACAGACAGTGTCACCAGCAAAGCACCCCCACACCATAACACCTCCTCCTCCATGCTTTATGGTGGGAAATACACATGCGGAGATCATCCGTTCACCCACACCGTGTCTTACAAAGACACAGCGGTTGGAGCCAAAAATCTCCAATTTGGACTGCAGACCAAACGACACATTTCCACCGGTCTAATGTCCATTGATAGTGTTTCTTGGCCCAAGCAAGTCTATTCTTATTATTGGTGTCCTTTAGTAGTGTTTTCTTTGCAGCAATTCAACCATGAAGGCCTGATTCATGCAGTATCCTCTGAACAGTTGATGTTGAGATGTCAGTCGCAGGTCGCAGTTGTAAATGAGAACTTGTTCTCAACTGGCTTACCTGGTTAAATAATGGTGAACTCTGTGAAGCATTTACTTGAACTCTGTGAAGCATTTATTTGGGCTGCAATTTCTGAGGCTGGTAACTCTAATGAACTTATCCTCTGCACCAGAGGTAACTCTGGGTCTTCCATTCCTGTGGCGGTCCTCATGAGAGCCAGTTTCATCATTGCACTTAATGGTTTTTGCGACTGCACTTGAAGAAACATTCAAAGTTCTTGAAATGTTCCGTATTGACTGGCCTTCATGTCTTAAAATAATATGGACTTGGTCTTTTACCAAATAGGGCTATCTTCTGTATACCCCCCCCCCCTAATTCCACAAATTACATTTTAACAAGGCACACCTGTTAATTGAAAGGAATTCCAGGTGACTACCTCATGAAGCTGGTTGAGAGAATGCCAAGAATGTGCAAAGCTGTCATCAAGGCAAAGGATGGCTATTTGAAGAACCTCAAATCTAAAGTATATTTTGATTTATTTAACACATTTTTGGTTACTACATGATTCCATGTGTTATTTCATAGTTTCGATGTCTTCACTATCGTTCTACAATGTAGAAAATAGTACAAATAATGAAAAACCCTTGTATGAGTAGGTATTCTAAAACTTTTGACCGGCAGTGTACATGTACATATTACCTCAATTACCTCGACTAACCGGTGGCCCTGCACATTGACTCTGTACCGGTACCCCCTGTATTTAGCCTCGCTATTGTTATTTTACTGCTGCTCTTTAATTATTTGTTACTTTTATTTCTTATTTTGTCAGGTATTTTTCTTAAAACTGCATTGTTGGTTAAGGGTTAGTAAGTAAGCATTTCACTGTAAGGTCTACACCTGTTGTATTCGGCGCATGTGACAAATAAAATGTGATTTGATAATAACAGGTAGTTTGTATAGTGTGTTGGCCAGAGAGAGCCATTTAATGAGTCCCTTAGAGAGGAGCAGATGGAACAAGCTTACTGCCCCCTAATAAGCACTAATCTATTTTTGCACTCAGTGTAATGAAGGCTGAGAGGCTGGGAACTAGGGCTAAGGCAACAGGCAAGGGGATGGAAGTCTGCATCCCAAACAGCTCCGTATAGGGTGCCATTTGAGGCACAGCTGAACAGAGGGGCTGTTTGTTAGGGGGACACAGTAGGGACAGATTAAACAGGTGGGGCATGGATAAAATGAAAGTATCACAACATCAGCTTGACTCTGTAACCTTGGCTGAGTCCCAAATGTCACCCTATTCTTTATATTAGTACAATAGAGATAGGGAGGAGACGGAGACTTTTAGATACCTCAGAGTAGGCCAACTCTACTACGTCAGAGAGAGACAACAAACACAGTGTCACATAGGCTACAGGTCAATAGACACACACACACCTCACCAGGTGCTCTATACCTGTCTCTACCTGACTGATAGTGTATAGTGACATTGGCATAGGTAACATTGCATGGGTAAAACCCCACATGTTCTGACTATATGAATATTCTCAGGGGCGGTAAAGAGATTGAAACACCCAGCACGGCCTCAGATAGTCATGTGACTCTTAATCCATCCTGCATTCAGAAGAGGTGTGGTATGTCACAGACAACAGCCACTCTCTCGTTTGATACCGTAATAACCCAGCTGCATTATGAACACACACAGACACTGTAAAGCCTCACGGAAGCCTGTGATATCGCCCTGGCTTAAGACCATAATGAGACTATTTCAATTGGTATAATATAAAAGCTATTGAGATGGACATGTAGAAAGACGATCCCAAATATTGCAAACAAACCACTTGTGGAACTGATGTTAGTTTAGCTGATGCTGACTGAGAATAATCCATCATCCATCCAACTCTCTCTCTCCCTCTAAACGATGCCAAGGTTATGGTCATGGAATGGAATTTTGGATGACGGTTATTGGCCAGCCAAGTGACTCCGGTCACCATAATAACCATTGGAATATCATTTTTATTTTAAAATAAACACCCCCATTTTCTCCTCTCCTCCGGTCCTGACTGCATTGCCTAGGCAACCGAAGACTAATTTGCTACAACACCTTGCTTGTTTCAGCAAGGAGCAACACAGTTTCATCAAGTTGTAGAGTCCATGTTATTCTGTTACAGCAAAAACGGACTCGACCGCACGAATGCCCGGCTGTCCTGTCTTCAGCCAGCTGTTCTTTCCACACACCGATATATAAATATATAAAGTGCCTTCAGAAAGCATTCATACCCCTTGACTTATTCTACATTTTGTTGTGTTACTGCCTGAATTTAAAAATTTAAAAATTCACCCATCTACACATTATAACCCATAATGACATTGTGGAAACATGTTTTTAGACATTTTTGCAAGGTTTAACATTACAGGTTAAACTCAAATAAAGCATACTATTTAAATGGCAAATAAACCAGGTAAACACCAAACCAGTTATAATTTTAAAAGATAAGGATACGCATGCTTTAATTAGAAACAACAACACTATTAATAGCAATTTTAAAAGCTTCTATGAAAATCTATATAAATCAGAATGAATTAACCGTTGGACTGATCCTTCAGCCTTCTTGGACTCAATAACCCTGAAACAACTATCAGCAGATAAATAAAATGTAAAAATACAAATGGAAATCAAGCAAAAATAAATATTAGACACTTAAAAGATTGGCGCAGAGAAAAGCACCAGGGCTGGACGGCTTTCCCATTGAATTTTATTTGATATTCTGGGACAAAGTAGCGTCCCTATTTATTCAAATGACAACACACGTCACTCAATTCAGTGCTTCCTAGTTCCATGTATCAAACAGTAATTTCAGTTATATTAAAACCAGGGAAATCTGGAAGGTCCCCTGCAGATTACAGACCCATAAATGTAATAAATTACGACAAAATAATAACAGAATTCATAAGCAACAGAACGACAAATGTATTACCAGAATTGATACATATTAATCAAACAAATACAAGAACATGTTTCAGTACAATACAATATGCTAAAAAACAATATGTACATTTATCAATAATGGCTGTTGATGCCGAAAAGGCTTTTGACCATGTTGAGTGGCCTTTTATATTGAAAACTTTGGAAGCATTCAACTTTACAGCTGAAATAATATATTTAAAAAAATATTATATACAGTGCTACCCCTTGACTTGTTCCACATTTTGTTGTGTTACAGCCTGATTTTTTGTCACTGGCATACACACAATACCCCAGAATGTCAAATTAATAAAAATGAAAAGCTGAAATGTTTTGAGTCAATAAGTATTCAACCCCTTTGTTATGGCAAACCTAAATAAGTTCAGGAGTAAAGATTTGCTTAACAAGTCACATAATAAGTTGCATGGACTCACTCTGTGTGCAATAATAGTGTTTAACATGATTTTTGAATGACCACCTCATCTCTGTACCCCACACATAGAATTATCTGTTAGGTTGAGCAATGAATTTTAAACACAGACTCAGTCACAAATGCCAGGGAAGTTTTCCAATGCCTCGCAAAGAAGGGCACCTATTGGTAGATAGGTAAAATATTTTTAAAGCAGACATTAAATATCCCTTTGAACATGGTGAATTTATTAATTACACTTTGGGTGGTGTATCAATACACGTTCTTCCTAACTCAGTTGCCGGATAGGAGGAAAACCGCTCACAGATTTCACCATGAGGCCAATGATGACTTTAAAACAGTTACAGAGTTTAACGGCTGTGATAGGAGAAAACTGAGGATGGATCAACAATATTGTAGTTACTCCACAATACTAACCTAATTGACAGAGTGAAAAGAAGCCTTTACAGAATACATATATTCCAAAACATGCATCCTGTTTGCAACAAGGCACTAAAGTAATACTGCAAAAAAACGTGGGAAAGCAATTAACTTTTTGTTCTGATACAAAGTATTATGTTTGGGGCAAATCCAATACATTACCGAGTAGAAATATATATATATATATTTTTTTTTAACCTCGTTTTCTCCACAATTTCGTGTTATCCAATTAGTCTTGTCTCATCGCTGCAACTCCCGTACGGACTCGGGAAAGGTGAAGTTTGAGAGCCGTGCGTCCTCAGAAACATGACCCAACCAAGCCGCACTGCTTCTTGACACAATGCCCACTTAACCCAGAAGCCAGGCACATCAATGTGTCAGAGGAAACACCGTGCACCTGGCAACCGTGTCAGCGTGCACTGCGCCCGGACGCCACAGGAGTCGCTAGTGCGCGATGGGACAAGGACATCCCTGCCGGCCAAACCCTCTCCTAACCCGACGACACTGGGCCAATTGTGCGCCGCCCCATGGGTCTCCTGGCTGCGACAGAGCCTGGACTCGAACCCAGAATCTCTAGTGGCACAGCTAGCACTGCCTTAACCCACTGCGCCACTAGGGAGGCCATATATCTATATTTTTTTAAACAGTTATGACAGGTATATTATTTTCATGATGGTCTTCATCCATAACCGTCGGTTACAGGGTTATATGGTAATTGTGCCAGCCCTAACGGCAGCTAGCAGCCCTGAGTGTTCTCTTCTCTCTCTCAGCCCTAACGGCAGCTAGCAGCCCTGAGTGTTCTCTTCTCTCTCAGCCCTAACTGCAGCTAGCAGCCCTGAGTGTTCTCTTCTCTCTCAGCCCTAACTGCAGCTAGCAGCCCTGAGTGTTCTCTTCTCTCTCAGCCCTAACGGCAGCTAGCAGCCCTGAGTGTTCTCTTCTCTCTCAGCCCTAACGGCAGCTAGCAGCCCTGAGTGTTCTCTTCTCTCTCAGCCCTAACTGCAGCTAGCAGCCCTGAGTGTTCTCTTCTCTCTCAGCCCTAACTGCAGCTAGCAGCCCTGAGTGTTCTCTTCTCTCTCAGCCCTAACTGCAGCTAGCAGCCCTGAGTGTTCTCTTCTCTCTCAGCCCTAACAGCAGCTAGCAGCCCTGAGTGTTCTCTTCTCTCTCAGCCCTAACAGCAGCTAGCAGCCCTGAGTGTTCTCTTCTCTCTCAGCCCTAACGGCAGCTAGCAGCCCTGAGTGTTCTCTTCTCTCTCAGCCCTAACTGCAGCTAGCAGCCCTGAGTGTTCTCTTCTCTCTCAGCCCTAACGGCAGCTAGCAGCCCTGAGTGTTCTCTTCTCTCTCAGCCCTAACTGCAGCTAGCAGCCCTGAGTGTTCTCTTCTCTCTCAGCCCTAACTGCAGCTAGCAGCCCTGAGTGTTCTCTTCTCTCTCAGCCCTAACTGCAGCTAGCAGCCCTGAGTGTTCTCTTCTCTCTCAGCCCTAACTGCAGCTAGCAGCCCTGAGTGTTCTCTTCTCTCTCAACCCTAACGGCAGCTAGCAGCCCTGAGTGTTCTCTTCTCTCTCAGCCCTAACGGCAGCTAGCAGCCCTGAGTGTTCTCTTCTCTCTCAACCCTAACAGCAGCTAGCAGCCCTGAGTGTTCTCTTCTCTCTCAGCCCTAACGGCAGCTAGCAGCCCTGAGTGTTCTCTTCTCTCTAAGCCCTAACGGCAGCTAGCAGCACTGAGTGTTCTCTTCTCTCTCAGCCCTAACAGCAGCTAGCAGCCCGGAGTGTTCTCTTCTCTCTCAACCCTAACTGCAGCTAGCAGCCCTGAGTGTTCTCTTCTCTCTCAGCCCTAACAGCAGCTAGCAGCCCTGAGTGTTCTCTTCTCTCTCAGCCCTAACAGCAGCTAGCAGCCCTGAGTGTTCTCTTCTCTCTCAGCCCTAACGGCAGCTAGCAGCCCTGAGTGTTCTCTTCTCTCTCAGCCCTAACTGCAGCTAGCAGCCCTGAGTGTTCTCTTCTCTCTCAGCCCTAACTGCAGCTAGTAGCCCTGAGTGTTCTCTTCTCTCTCAGCCCTAACTGCAGCTAGCAGCCCTGAGTGTTCTCTTCTCTCTCAGCCCTAACAGCAGCTAGCAGCCCTGAGTGTTCTCTTCTCTCTCAGCCCTAACGGCAGCTAGCAGCCCTGAGTGTTCTCTTCTCTCTCAGCCCTAACGGCAGCTAGCAGCCCTGAGTGTTCTCTTCTCTCTCAGCCCTAACGGCAGCTAGCAGCCCTGAGTGTTCTCTTCTCTCTCAGCCCTAACGGCAGCTAGCAACCCTGAGTGTTCTCTTCTCTCTCAGCCCTAACTGCAGCTAGCAGCCCTGAGTGTTCTCTTCTCTCTCAGCCCTAACGGCAGCTAGCAGCCCTGAGTGTTCTCTTCTCTCTCAGCCCTAACGGCAGCTAGCAGCCCTGAGTGTTCTCTTCTCTCTCAGCCCTAACGGCAGCTAGCAGCCCTGAGTGTTCTCTTCTCTCTCAGCCCTAACGGCAGCTAGCAGCCCTGAGTGTTCTCTTCTCTCTCAGCCCTAACGGCAGCTAGCAGCCCTGAGTGTTCTCTTCTCTCTCAGCCCTAACAGCAGCTAGCAGCCCTGAGTGTTCTCTTCTCTCTCAGCCCTAACGGCAGCTAGCAGCCCTGAGTGTTCTCTTCTCTCTCAGCCCTAACGGCAGCTAGCAGCCCTGAGTGTTCTCTTCTCTCTCAGCCCTAACGGCAGCTAGCAGCCCTGAGTGTTCTCTTCTCTCTCAGCCCTAACTGCAGCTAGCAGCCCTGAGTGTTCTCTTCTCTCTCAGCCCTAACTGCAGCTAGCAGCCCTGAGTGTTCTCTTCTCTCTCAGCCCTAACTGCAGCTAGCAGCCCTGAGTGTTCTCTTCTCTCTCAGCCCTAACAGCAGCTAGCAGCCCTGAGTGTTCTCTTCTCTCTCAGCCCTAACAGCAGCTAGCAGCCCTGAGTGTTCTCTTCTCTCTCAGCCCTAACAGCAGCTAGCAGCCCTGAGTGTTCTCTTCTCTCTCTTCCGCTTCAATTACCATGATGTGCCAATATAAGGCAGCCTTCCAACTGGCCCTCTCTCCATGCGCAGACTGACATTTTCAATAGGTTTGACTTAAACAGTTCTGAGGAACATAAACAGATCTAAGCAAGGGATCAATGGAGAGTCAAATGTTATACACAACCTGCCAACCATGGGAGGAATAAAATAGGCTGTTACCAGAGGATATGATGATAAATATGCCGAAATGTATTAGTGTAAATATGACATGGCCTTCAGGGGTTGTCTCCACAGTGCTTTGTGCTGTGTATTCATTTGCATTTGTCTATAGTGGCCGTTTGCATTACACATGCGGGAGGGTGTGGGCCTGTGGGTTCTGAGGTAAGTGACAGAGACAGGGTATGCCAAGAGATGCTAAAGAGAGAGAGAGAGAGTGAATGTCAGAATAAGAGCGAGAGAGAGAGCAAGCGAGAGAGAGAGCAAGCGAGAGAGAGAGAAAGCAAGCGAGAGAGAGAGAGCAACAGAGAGAGAGAGAGCAAGCGAGAGAGAGCATTAGAGAGAGCATTAGAGAGAGAGCACTAGAGAGAGAGCACTAGAGAGAGAGCTAAGAAAGAGAGCACTAGAGAGAGAGCATTAGAGAGAGAGCACTAGAGAGAGAGCTAAGAAAGAGAGAGCACTAGAGAGAGAGCATTAGAGAGAGAGCACTAGAGAGAGAGCACTAGAGAGAGAGCACTAGAGAGAGAGCTAAGAAAGAGAGAGCACTAGAGAGAGAGCACTAGAGAGAGAGCAAGGGAGAGAGAGCATTAGAGAGAGAGCACTAGAGAGAGAGCACTAGAGAGAGCACTAGAGAGAGAGCTAAGAAAGAGAGCACTAGAGAGAGAGCATTAGAGAGAGAGCACTAGAGAGAGAGCACTAGAGAGAGAGCGTAGAGAGAGAGCACTAGAGAGAGAGCTAAGAAAGAGAGAGCACTAGAGAGAGAGCACTAGAGAGAGAGCTAAGAGAGAGAGCACTAGAGAGAGCACTAGAGAGAGAGCTAAGAGAGAGAGCACTAGAGAGAGAGCTAAGTGAAAGAGCACTAGAGAGAGAGCTAAGTGAGAGAGCACTAGAGAGAGAGCTAAGTGAGAGAGCTATCCCCTTAAACAGGTCCCTGCGTTTCCCTTGTAATACAAGGTCAAGCGCGGGACATCCACCCTCATTCAATTTAGGTGTGTGGTGGTGTCCAGGCCATAAATTACACAGGCCTAATGAGAATTAGCAGGCTTTCCCCCGAGTCTGGCCATCAGGTCGGACAGTCCTCGCTATCCGGAATCCTTGGGACATCCCTATCCCATTGGAGTTGACATTTAAAAAGGTAAGGGTTGAGGTTAGGGTTAGGTTACGGTCAAGGTTAGGGTAAGGGTAGGGGTTATGGTAGGGACATCTCAAGGATTCCGGATAGCACTAACCCAGGTAGGACCCATCTCACAACCACGACTGCCTCAAAGATTTCACACGGGTTCAAATTTGGCTATGTCCAGTCTAGCAGATCCATCCAAAGCTGCACTTTAGTTATATACTTGTGTGGGTGGGTTGCAATACATATCTGCTTATCATAAAAGTACTATTAAGCCAATGCAGATATATATATTTTTTAAACACAGCATAGTTCGCGGCGCTAAGCACTACTCTGCTGCTATCCAATCAAAGGAAATGGAGTCTTTCAAGCTCTTTGAAAAAAAGTTTATTCTCTTCTACCCGCAACCTTTTAAACAGAACTAGAAGCACAGACTCTCTCTAATACAACACCATTAGAGTTGGCAGCTAAGTAAAGACACAGTATCTGGCCTGTCCAGTGGTGACCCGTCATTCAGGGCAGGTGAGGCAGAACAAAAGCTTTTTTTAATACTAAATCAAATAAAAGAATTGGGGGGGGGGCTTACCTGTTTTGCATGTTATTTTGGCATTAATACGTGTCACGTCAGTGTCACGTCAGTTAGCAAACAATGTAAACAAAACATATATATATATTATTGAGTTGATATAGCCGAAATAAAACATGGTCTCTTTTTTGTTTTCTTGAGTAAGGCAGCTCCAAAACGCAGGTGTTCCAGCCCAGCCAGTGCTTTCTGTGGTGGTGGGGAAAGCCAGCAGAAAATACAGAGCGTTGCGCCGTGATTGGCTCAGTATTTTGTCACTCATGGGGACACTACGTCATCGCCAAGTCTAAGGGTAGAGCTAGAAAATTCTAGCCCCTTGGGTGCTGCCATAGAGTTACATTAGAAGTGCCCATCCAAGAAGACTCAAGGTCAAAGGCCACAGATAAAATTTGTTAAATCACATTATATGTACAGCAGCTTTGATTGGACTGATCATGTCAACATCATACTTTCAAAATCTTAGCTAGCAGTCAACATCATGAATCAAGTCGACAATCTACTGGCAAATCCGTTTTAATCCTTGTCATATGAAGAGAAATAATGAAGACAAACTATAAATAAAACATATCGGTGCTCATCGGCCATTGGACATAAACATTACAAAACAAGTTGGAAATTGCAAATTCAACAATGAGTGGTTTGGAAGAAATCAGTGACAGTGGCTAACTGCAAGCATTGCAAAGCAATCACTAGCCTGCTATTCAGTGGAGTGGCTATGTGGTCCCAAATCTGGGATTAAGGGGCTCTTTTCGAAGTTTAAAATGATAAACACTGAACATTGGCCATGCTGTCAATGAAACATGATTTGTGCGTGCACAAAACAACTGTTCACTCAGAACTGCGAAAACTTGACTTCAGTGAGTTCAACTGGGAAGTTGAACTCATTGAAGTTGGGAATAAACTGGGAAGTTTGGAATAAACAAGCTCTGACTGGGAAAATACATTTTGAACGGTCACCCAACTCGGAATTGTAAATCCGGCCTCTTTCTAGAGCTATGAACTGAAGATCAACGACGTCATCATGATTCGACTTTGTTCTTTTCCGAGTTCCCAGTTGTTTTGAAGGCACCATAAATCCAAAGAATGGCAGACTTTGATGACAAATCTTGCCCACGAAGGACCACCACGCCACCTTCCCGTTCAAGTGAGCACAGCACAACAAGGCGAGTCCAAAAATGTATTGTATGCTGCTGCATAAATTATGTTATATGCCAGGGAGATATGTATACCTTAGCTAAGAAAGTAATACTAGGTGTTTGTTGTGTAGTAAGATGTTAGTAGCCCATCTGCATCACCCTAATTATTTGGTCTATTTACCCCTCTTAATTTCGCCTACTGTTCTGACTTGGTGGTAAACATGTAGCCTATAACCTGTTTTAGAGAAATGTAATCATTTGATATTAAGAGCTTTCATTGTCTGCTTATATGCCCCGTTTATTTATCCTACGGTTCTGACTTGGTGTACAGCGAGATTTGACTCTTATCCGCTTGTCGTCCCCTTATGCCATAGTTTGTACATCTCAATTGACATTAGAAACCACATTTGTTTAAGCAAGTCAGCCATATCAGATATGTTTCTTTAAAAGGCAGTAAATGAGGCTGAATGAACTGTTTCGCTGCCAGACAAGGCTCCGCTGATAGCCAGGTGTAGCAGTGGTAAGATGTTGGGACTGTTGTTGGGACAGCTTGATGTAGGCTCTAACAGTTTGTGGGCACTGTTTGTCACCGTTATAGTGCAATTAATATATTGTTTAGTGTTGTGTAGTGGCTTTGCTGGCATGCACCCCACTTTCTTTGTTTTTGCTCCACCAAGATTTACATGCTAAAATCGCCACTGGGCCTGTCTGAATGGACAATCTGCTCAGATACCCACAGACTTCCAGTCAATACGCAAACGCTAGATAACATTGGCTAAAAAAACTACCTCTAACTTCCTTCATACTGGACACAGAGACATAAAAAGGCCAAAATCCCAAAGGGTAGCTTTAGTGTAACTTAACTACATCCAGTGTGAAGTAAATTGGTAGCTTGGTAAACTATATATTCAGAGCAGCTTCCCCAACACTGAATATAGAAGTGTGTAGTATACTATATAAACCCCCTAGTCGCCCACTGGTAGACAACTCAACTGGGTTAGCTGGAGGACATGGCAGATCAATGAAACACTAGGAGGACCAGAGGGAAGGAGGGATGGAAAGAGGGATGTAGGCATGTGGGATTCCTTGGGGGTGTAGAGGCTATTTGAATCTCTCTATACCTCCCTGTCTTCAGCAGCTGTTGGAGATGGAGGGGTTTAAGACCCAGAGAACAGATTAGGATGGAGGGATGGGGGCGTAGGGAGGTGGGGTGCTGGTGTCTTTCATCGCCTCTAAATGGAACATGGGATGGGCCTGACTGTTCTGCAGATCTGGGTCTGTCCTTTCTTCCTAATGCAGCAAAAAGGCTCCCTTTGTCACGTTCCTGACCTGTTTTCTGTTAGTTTTGTATGTGTTAGTTGGTCAGGACGTGAGTTTGGGCAGTCTATGTTTTGTGTTTCTATGTTGGTTTAATGGGTACCTGATATGGTTCTCAATTAGAGGCAGGTGGTTTTCATCTCCTCTGATTGAGAATCATATTAAGGTAGGTTGTTTCACATTGTTTGTTGTGGGTGGTTGTCTCCTGTGTCAGTGTCTGTGTATGTTACGCCACACGGGACTGTTTCGGTTTTGTTTGTTTGTTCGTTTTATGTAGTCATTTTTCCTGTTCGTGCGTTCTTCGTGTTTCATGTAAGTTCTTACGTTCAGGTCAGTCTACGTCGTTTGTTGTTTTGTTTCTATTCAAGTGTTCGTCGTGTTTTCGGTTTTGTTTAAATAAATATCATGTCTTATCACGACGCTGCGTTTTGGTTCAATCCCTGCTCCTCCTCTTCGGATGAAGAGGAGGAGGAACACCGTTACAGAACCACCCACCAAATCAGAACCAAGCAGCGTATGTTCGAGCAGTGGAATACACAGGACTACTGGACTTGGGAGGACGAGCTGGATGGAAAAGGACCTTGGGCTCAACCAGGAGAATATCGCCGCCCCAAAGCTGAGCTGGAGGCAGCGAAAGTAGAGAGGCGGCGATATGAGGAGGCAGCAAGGAAGCAAGGCTGGAAGCCGGAGAATCAAGCCCAAAACCGCAGATATGAAGGTACGCGGCTAGCAAGGAAGCCCGAGAAGAAACCCCAAAAATTTCTTGGGGGGGGGCTAAGAGGTAGTGGGCCAAGGGCAGGTAGGAGACCTGCGCCCACTTCCCAGGCTAACCGTGGAGAGCGGGAGTACGGGCAGACACCGTGTTACGCAGTAGAGCGCACGTTGTCTCCTGTACGTGTGCATAGCCCGGTGCGGGTTATTCCACCTCCCCGCACTGGTAGGGCTAGATTGAGCATTGAGCCAAGTGCCATGAAGCCGGCTCTACATATCTGGCCACCAGTGCGTCTCCTTGGGCCGGCTTACATGGCACCAGCCTTACGCATGGTGTCCCCGGTTCGCCTACATAGCCCGGTGCGGGTTATTCCACCTCCCCGCACTGGTCGGGCGACGGGGAGTATTCAACCAGGTAAGGTTGGGCAGGCTCGGTGCTCAAGGGAGCCAGTACGCCTGCACGGTCCGGTATTTCCGGCGCCACCTTCCCGCCCCAGCCCAGTACCACCAGTGCCTACACCACGCACCAGGCTTCCAGTGCGTTTCCAGAGCCCTGTTCCTCCTCCACGCACTCTTCCTATGGTGCGTGTCTCCAGCTCAGTGCCTCCAGTTCCGGCACCACGCACTAAGCCTCCTGTGCGTCTCCAGAGCCCTGTACGCACTGTTCCTTCTCCCCGTACTCGTCCTGATGTGCGTGCCCTCAGCCCGGTGCCACCAGTGCCGGTACCACGCACCAGGCCTATAGTGCGCTTTGAGAGGTCAGTGTGCCCTGTCCCTGCTCCCCGCACTAGCCTTGAAGTGCGTGTCTCCAGTCCGGTGCCTCCAGTTCCGGCACCACGCACCAGGCCTACAGTGCGCCTCAGTCGGCTAGAGTCTGTAGTCTGCCCAACGCCGTCTGAGCCATCCGTCTCCCCAGCGCCATCTGAGCCATCCGTCTCCCCAGCGCCATCTGAGCCATCCGTCTCCCCAGCGCCATCTGAGCCATCCGTCTCCCCAGCGCCATCTGAGCCATCCGTCTCCCCAGCGCCATCTGAGCCATCCGTCTGCCCAGTGCCGTCTGAGCCATCCGTCTGTCCCGAGCCATTAGAGCCGCCCGTCTGTCCCGAGCCGTCAGAGCCGTTCGTCAGTCAGGAGCCGCTAGAGCCATTCGTCAGTCAGGATCTGCCAGAGCCGCCAACCAGACAGGATCTGCCAGAGCCGCCAACCAGACAGGATCTGCCAGAGCCGCCAACCAGACAGGATCTGCCAGAGCCGCCAACCAGACAGGATCTGCCAGAGCCGCCAACCAGACAGGATCTGCCAGAGCCGCCAACCAGACAGGATCTGCCAGAGCCGTCAGCGAGCCATGAGCAGCCAGAGCCGTCAGCGAGCCATGAGCAGCCAGAGCCGTCAGCGAGCCAGGATCTGCCAGAGCCGTCAGCGAGCCATGAGCAGCCAGAGCCGTCAGCGAGCCATGAGCAGCCAGAGCCGTCAGCGAGCCATGAGCGTCCAGAGCCGTCAGCCAGCCATGAGCGTCTAGAGCCGTCAGCCAGCCATGAGCGTCCAGAGCCGTCAGCCAGCCATGAGCGTCCAGAGCCGTCAGCCAGCCATGAGCGTCCAGAGCCGTCAGCCAGCCATGAGCGTCCAGAGCCGTCAGCCAGCCATGAGCGTCCAGAGCCGTCAGCCAGCCATGAGCTGCCCCTTAGCTTAGAGCTGCCATTTATCCAGAACTGCCCCTCAGTCCAGAGCTGTCTCTCTGTCCGGAGCTGCCCTTCAGTCCGGAGTTGCCCCTCTATCCTGAGCTACCTCTCTATCCTGAGCTACCTCTCTATCCTGAGCTACCTTGTCCCGGAGCTGTCCTTTATCTTGGTGTTGCCCCTTAAATTAGGTGGGTGGAGTAAGAGGGTGGTCATTCTGAGGGGGAGACGTAAGCTGGGATTGACTATGGTGGGGTGGGGACCTCGCCCAGAGCCTGAGCCACCACCGTGGTCAGATGCCCACCCAGACCCTCCCCTAGACTTTGTGCTGGTGCGCCCGGAGTTCGCACCTTGAGGGGGGGGTTATGTCACGTTCCTGACCTGTTTTCTGTTAGTTTTGTATGTGTTAGTTGGTCAGGACGTGAGTTTGGGTGGGCAGTCTATGTTTTGTGTTTCTATGTTGGTTTAATGGGTACCTGATATGGTTCTCAATTAGAGGCAGGTGGTTTTCATCTCCTCTGATTGAGAATCATATTAAGGTAGGTTGTTTCACATTGTTTGTTGTGGGTGGTTGTCTCCTGTGTCAGTGTCTGTGTATGTTACGCCACACGGGACTGTTTCGGTTTTGTTTGTTTGTTCGTTTTATGTAGTCATTTTTCCTGTTCGTGCGTTCTTCGTGTTTCATGTAAGTTCTTACGTTCAGGTCAGTCTACGTCGTTTGTTGTTTTGTTTCTATTCAAGTGTTCGTCGTGTTTTCGGTTTTGTTTAAATAAATATCATGTCTTATCACGACGCTGCGTTTTGGTTCAATCCCTGCTCCTCCTCTTCGGATGAAGAGGAGGAGGAACACCGTTACACCCTTGGTAGAAGCACTGCATCGTGTACAACATGTAGTAGGCCTCGTCTCTGCCTGCCTGCCTGGCAGGCTGGCACCTGACAACCATCACCAGCCCCCTCCATCTAACAGCCTTTACTAGCAAACAACACAATCAAGAGGGAGATAGTTTTTTTCTTTAGCTGTGCTTTGCGCTGCATGCAAGGGAGCCGCTCAGATTCAGAATATTCATATGGTGCTCTTAACAGCTGAATGCACAATGACTCCGAGCCCATTGGGAGTCGTTGAATGAAAGAGATACAGTGGGAAGATACGCCATTTGGAATCTGCATCAAATGATGCAATTGGATGTTTTCTTCACGTGTGGGCCGCACGGGGAGAAAGAGCGAAAGAGAGAAAACGGATTAAGAGTCGACCCAACATGAACACTAGCAGTAAATACAAGTGATGATTTGCAACCAATTCCATCTTTGATCGTTCTTACTTCTTGAAATCGTATTCAAATCAAAGTTTATTGGTCACATACACAGATTTGCAGGTTATCGCAGGTGCAGTGAAATGCTTATGCTTTAAGCTCCAACAGTGCAGTAATATCTAGCAATAATATTCCACAGTAGACAGAGACATGTTGCTAGTCTGTCCTGTCACCACTGTTAGATTGAGGTAATTAGGGTTGTATCACTTGTCGAGGATTTTAATTATTTTCTGATCCACTTCCTGCATATTAAACAGCACGCACAGGAGACTTTAATAGCTGTAGATAGAAATGTATGTTGCATACAAGGCTGGCAAGATGGCAGCATATGGGCGAGGATTATTACAGAATGGCTGGGGAGCTTGAATTAATGCAGTCCCCAAGGTCGAACAAGTACTATAATGAAAATCAAGATTTTCCCTTTATTTCACGCTCTCAGATTTAGCAAGGTTTTTAAAGGTCAGCAATTGAGATTTCAGTTAAGATTATCATTCCAAGATAGAGAAGACTAATTGATAGCTAGTGGACAAAAGTCAGACATATTATTCATTATTTTGGGAGTTTATCTTTTGAAAGATACTTCAAATAAAAAGAACGCAGCTTTAAAAGAAAATGGACGTTTGCTGTACACCACGGAGTGCTTTCTAAATATTTCTGATCTTCCATCTTCCACATACTGTACATAGGCACCCACTACCCTTGCAGAATACATCATCAGTATATAATATTCAGTATAACAATTTGAATTAAGTTTGGCTCTGTATCATACTGCTATTAATCAACAACTTCTTGAAATATTTCCAATATCTGATAATTAAGTCAGCAAGTGCTGAGACATCTAGGCCTACCACAGACTAGGTCCTACTCTGTTAATATTATCTACCAATTCCAGAAATGATATCTGAAATGGATATGGCATCTACGGGGGAACAGAAAACGGCATCTTTCAGACAGACGCGCAGCCAGTAAAAATAAGCATTTTATCTCAAACCCCAACAGAAAAATAGTATCACATCTCAGTTCGCTTGCCAACATGAAAAGCAATTAAAAGTCCTATCAAACAAATACAGCACGCTAGAAAGCAGAGAGAACTGCCTTCGCATCCAATGCCCTTGAATAGCAGATGCTCCTGGTGTACTGAGGAGGGTAGTGTGTAGTGTTCATCAGGCCTGAGGTAAAGAAGAAGAGGGGCCTCCTGAGTGGCGCGGTGGTCTAAGGCACTGCATCGCAGTGCTAGCTGTGCCACTAGAGGTTCTGGTTCAAATCCAGGCTCTGTCGCATCCGGCCGCGACCGGCCCAGTGTCGTCCAGGTTAGGGGAGGGTTTGGCCTGCAGGTATGTCCTTGTCCCATTGCACACTAGCAACTCCTGTGGCGCCCGGGCGCAGTGCACGCTGACACGGTTGCCAGGTGTACAGTGTTTCCTCAGACACATTGGTGCATCTGGGTTAAGTGGGCATTGTGTCAAGAATCGTGCAGTTTGGCTGGGTTGTGTTTCGGAGGACGCACGGCTCTCAGCCTTCGCCTCTCCCGAGTCCGTACGGAGAGACAAGACTAACTACCAATTGTTACAGTCTTGTCTCATCGCTGAAAGAAAAAAAAAGTCGAGCAGAGCACCGTAGCAAAACATTTTGAAATGGAAAATGAAAATAAGTATTTCTCATTTGGCAATCCCTCCTCACGGATTCAGTCTTTTTTAATTAATTTGGTGCCTAATAAACCCAACCCTGGAGTGACGTGCAGCTCAGCCCTTTATCGATATGCAGGACCTGGATTAGCCTGGTCTCAGATCTGTTTGTGCTTTCTGGCCATCTCCAGTGCTGTCAGTATCAGTATCATCTATGTACACTGGAAACCACACATCCTGAGGCTGCATTCAAGGTAGCTGAGGATTTAAACAAGGCTAATCTGAAAACAAGACTCCCTAAATTCTATCAGCATATCGATTGTGCTACCAGGGCTGGTAAAACCCTGGATCATTGTTATTCTAACTTCCGCGACGCATATAAGGCCCTCCCCCGCCCTCCTTTCGGAAAAGCTGACCACGAATCCATTTTGTTGCTTCCAGCCTACAAACAGAAACTAAAACAAGAAGCTCCCGCGCTCAGGTCTGTTCAACGCTGGTCCGACCAATCTGATTCCACGCTTCGATCACGTGGATTGGGATATGTTCCGCATTGCGTCCAACAACAACATTGACGAATACGCTGATTCGGTGAGCGAGTTCATTAGAAAGTGCATCGGAGACGTCGTACACACAGCAACGATTAAAACATTCCCAAACCAGAAACCGTGGATTGATGGCAGCATTCGCGCGAAACTGAAAGCGTGAACCACTGCTTTCAACCAGGGCAAGGTGACCGGAAACATGACCGAATACAAACAGTGTAGCTATTCCCTCCGCAAGGCAATCAAACAAGCTAAGGGCCAGTATAGAGACAAAGTAGAGTCGCAAATCAACAGCTCAGACACAAGAGGTATGTGGCAGGGTCAACAGTCAATCACAGATTACAAAAAGAAAACCAGCCCCGTCGCGGACCAGGATGTCTTGCTCCCAGACAGACTAAATTACTTTTTTGCTCGCTTTGAGGACAATACAGTGCCACTGACACGGCCCGCTACCAAAACCTGCGGGCTCTCCTTCACTGCAGCCGAGGTGAGTAAAACATTTAAACGTGTTAACCCTCGCAAGGCTGCAGGCCCAGACGGCATTCCCAGCCGCGTCCTCAGAGCATGCGCAGACCAGCTGGCTGGTGTGTTTACGGACATATTCAATCAATCCTTATCCCAGTCTGCTGTTCCCACATGCTTCAAGAGGGCCACCATTGTTCCTGTTCCCAAGAAAGCTAAGGTAACTGAGCTAAACGACTACCGCCCCGTAGCACTCACTTCCGTCATCATGAAGTGCTTTGAGAGACTAGTCAAGGACCATATCACCTCCACCCTACCTGACACCCTAGACCCACTCCAATTTGATTACCGACCCAATAGGTCCACAGATGACGCAATCGCAACCACACTGCACACTGCCCTAACCCATCTGGACAAGAGGAATACCTATGTGAGAATGCTGTTCATCGACTACAGCTCAGCATTTAACATCATAGTACCCTCCAAACTCGTCATCAAGCTCGAGATCCTGGGTCTCGACCCCGCCCTGTGCAACTGGGTACTGGACTTCCTGACGGGCCGCCCACAGGTGGTGAGGGTAGGTAACAACATCTCCACCCCGCTGATCCTCAACACTGGGGCCCCACAAGGGTGCGTTCTGAGCCCTCTCCTGTACTCCCTGTTCACCCACGACTGCGTGGCCATGCACGCCTCCAACTCAATCATCAAGTTGCGGACGACACTACAGTGGTAGGCTTGATTGCCAACAACGACGAGATGGCCCACAGGGAGGAGGTGAGGGCCCTCGGAGTGTGGTGTCAGGAAAATAACCTCACACTCAACGTCAACAAAACAAAGGAGATGATTGTGGACTTCAGGAAACTGCAGAGGGAGCACCCCCCTATCCACATCGACGGGACAGTAGTGGAGAGGGTAGTAAGTTAAGTTCCTCGGCGTACACATCACGGACAAACTGAATTGGTCCACCCACACAGACAGCGTTGTGAAGAAGGCGCAGCATCGCCTCTTCAACCTCAGGAGGCTGAAGAAATTCGGCTAGTCACCAAAAGCACTCACAAACACAAAAAGCACTCCTCCACAGATGCACAATCGAGAGCATCCTGTCGGTCTGTATCACCGCCTGGTACGTCAACTGCTCCGCCCACAACCGTAAGGCTCTCCAGAGGGTAGTGAGGTCTGCACAACGCATCACCGGGGGCAAACTACCTGCCCTCCAGGACACCTACACCACCCGATGTCACAGGAAGGCCATAAAGATCATCAAGGACAACAACCACCCGAGCCACTGCCTGTTCACCCCGCTATCATCCAGAAGGCGAGGTCAGTACAGGTGCATCAAAGCAGGGACTGAGAGACTGAAAAACAGCTTCTATCTCAAGGCCATCAGACTGTTAAACAGCCACCACTAACATTTAGTGGCTGCTGCCAACATACTGACTCAACTCCAGCCACTTTAATAATGGGAATTGATGGAAATGTATGTAAAAATGTATCACTAGCCACTTTAAACAATGCCACTTAATATAATGTTTACATACCCTACATTACTCATCTCATATGTATATGTATATACTGTACTCTATATCATCTACTGCATCTTGCCATCTTTATGTAATACATGTATCACTAGCCACTTTAAACTATGCCACTTTATGTTTATATACCCTACATTACTCATCTCATATGTATATACTGTACTCTATACCATCTACTGCATCTTGCCTATGCCGTTCTGTACCATCACTCATTCATATATCTGTATGTACATATTCTTTATCCCTTTACACTTGTGTGTATAAGGTAGTAGTTGTGGAATTGTTAGGTTAGATTACTCGTTGGTTATTACTGCATTGTCGGAACTAGAAGCACAAGCATTTCGCTTGACTCGCATTAACATCTGCTAACCATGTGTATGTGACAAATAAAATTTGATTTGATTTGATATTAAGCCAAACATAACAGGACAATGAGTGACAAGGAGTTGGCATGATAGCACAAACAGACTGGCACTCCTCCCACAGACAGGCTTGGTCTGGATGCCACGGTGGGGACAGCCCAGCCCAGTCAGACATTCCATGGCTAGTTGAGAGACCAGGGTGTGCTGCTGTTCTCTGTGAGAGGAGGAAATGCTGAGAGCCAGGCCATGTGGAAATGCAGATCCACCACCGATCCCCCCCTCCCACACACACACACACACCATCCTTTAAAAGAACCCCATTACATTATTCAGCAGAATGTCACGGGTCACAATGGTAAAAGCTCTGAGGCTGGCTGACACCCAGAAAAGGGAGAGAGAGAAGAGAAGAGGAGGGGAGGGGGAAGATTTAATGGGCTATGCTGCTACGAACTGAGTGATCTGTCACTTACTATTCAATCCCTTTCAGCTAAACTCTTTCTTTGGGGACATTTGGTGAATTTGTGTGAATGTGCGTTTGCACATTCCTACTCTGAGGCAGCGGCACAACATTCCTTCTCGATTTATTCAGCGTATTATACTCCATTTATGGTGACACCATCTGTTTGTTGGTGACTCAGTGAGAAAAATGGGGGCTTGGCCATGGTGGTAAAGGAGAATTAGCAAGCAGATGATGCTATTAAACAACAACGTCTGTCTGGGAAAACTAATGCTACACAAAAACTACTAAATGTCCTCAGACTAGCACTCTGTGTGAACTCCATATGAATGAACGGATCATGTCAATACCATACAGTACATATCTATCATGGTCAGATTCCATGGCTGTTACTGTGTGCCGGAGCAGAGATGCACCAAGAATGTCTTGGATGTTACTGCCGCCCCGCCTCTTCCCTCATCAAGCGGAGCCCCTTTCCCAGGAGAGTCACCCCCCACTCACATGCTCTGAATGATGAAATCAATCCTAGCCACCATGACACCAGCACAGCACTGCATGCCTGTCTGCCTTTCCCCTTCTCGCTCTCTCTCCCGCATCCCCCCCCCCCCCCTCCCCAGGGCCCACAGTAGCGGAGGGGTCCTGCTGGGTTTGCACGGCTGTCTTACACTGAGCGTAGGGGTTTTCATGGCTACACCCCTCCCCTCCTCCCCTACCCCCCCAAATCCCCTTTCCCACTCAGGCTTGCACCACAATCAGTTCTGATTAAAACTGGGAAGGCTGTCTCTTTCTTTGGGGAGAGAACAGCTTAATCTGTGAGACTGGAATGGCTCATTTACATAGAGGAGTGGAGGAATGGAATGTGGCAGATAGATATATGCACACTGCTACAGATCGATGTAGCTAGCTGGAGTCCCATGGTTACAGGGCTGCTCTAGTCTGTAGCTCTACTGCTGTTGCAGGCAGCTCTGCTCTGCTGACATGGGCCTGCCTGCCTCTAGTTTGATCACTGAAGACCAGAGGCAGTGCTACTACTAACCCAACCGCTGCCCTCAGCAGAAATGGGAGCATGTAAAAACGAGCCTTGCTAACCTGCGAATCCCTCTTCATTTACAGTGTGGATTCTGGAAACAGTGAAGAGCAGTAAGGGGTATTGTATGTTTCAAAAAGCTATCAGATCGTCCATCAAAGGCTAACTAATTGAAAAAGATACGAGGCCAGGTCACAACAATTGTGAGACGTGAGCATTTAATTGTACTGCCTTAATTCAATTTGAGAAAAAGTAGGGCCCAAAAAAAGGCTTATGTCAGGGTTTTCAGTTTCAGAATGATCATCCATTCAATTTAGGCTAATTAATACATGTAAATTCCAGTGCTGACTAAGCTCCAATTGTCCAACAGCCTAATTTAGCTTGTCTACTTTTATACAGGGTGGTATGTGTGTGTGTGTGTGTGTGTGTGTGTGTGTGTGTGTGTGTGTGTGTGTGTGTGTGTGTGTGTGTGTGTGTGTGTGTGTGTGTGTGTGTGTGTGTGTGTGTGTGTGTGTGTGTGTGTGTGTGTGTGTGTGTGTATGTGTGTGTGTGTGTGCTGGTGCAGCATATCCGGTTTCATGGTTGAGGCAAAGACGCTCATAGACACTGCAGCACTGCCCTCTATGCTGCATAGCTCTGTAGTAACCACAATGCATTTCATCACAACCATAGCATAGGGAGGCATGGAGAAAAACATATTTCCAGTGGAGTGTCAGACGCCTAAACACATACAGCAGTAACTGAACAAATATATACTAGAAAGCAAGAGACAAAAAAATAGAGTTCAGTTTAGTCTATTAACATCCCCATTAGCTGCTGCACATGCAGCAGCAACTCATTATGGTGTCCACACAAACAATTAAATATGTGACAGAGTACAGAACAGTTATAGAAAAGAACATAAGATATTACATTACATAAAAAATAAGAGTCATATTATCAAGACACCATGAGACAACAAAAATACTTATTACACAGTATTCATATATACTGTACATATTCATATTGTTCTATATAATACAGTTAATTTAGATATTTAGAAAGATGAGAGGTGCTGTCAAAATATATTGTAAGAGAGAGAATGAAAGAGAAAAAGAAAGAGAGAAGGGAGATAAGAGGAGACAAATGAAGAGCAAATCCATTGAAAGAGAGGACATATCCCCAATAACTATTACAGACTACAAAGGGAAGCACAGTCGCAAGCTGCCCAGTGACACGAGCCTACCAGACGAGCTAAATTACTTCTATGCCTATAGGCAGGAGGTCAGAGACCTGGCCGTGTGGTGCCAGGACAACAACCTCTCCCTCAACATGATCAAGACAAAGGAGATGATTGTGGACTACAGGAAAAGGAGGACCGAGTACGCCCCCACTCTTATCGATGGAGCTGTAGTAGAGCAACAAACTAACATGGTCCAAACACACCAAGATGGTCCAAACACACCAAGACAGTCGTGAAGAGGGCACGACAAAGCCTATTCCCTCTCAGGAGACTGAAAAGATTTGTCATGGGTCCTCAGATTCTCAAAAAGTTATACAGCTGCACGATCGAGAGAATCCTGACTGGTTGCATCACTGCCTGGTATGGCAACTGCTCGGACTCCGACCGCAAGGCACTACAGAGGGTAGTGAGTACGGCCCAGTTCATCACTGTGGCCAAGCTTCCTGCCATCCAGTACCTCTATACCAGGCGGTGTCAGAGGAAGGCCCTGTAAATTGTCAAAGACTCCAGCCACCCTAGTCATAGACTGTTCTCTCTGCTACCGCACGGCAAGCGGTACTGGAGCGCCAGGTCTAGGTCCAAGAGGCTTCTAAACAGCTTCTACCGCCAAGCCATAAGACTCCTGAACAGCTAATTAAATGGCTACCCAGACTATTTGCATTGCCCCCCCCCCACATGTACATATTATCTCAATTACCTCGACTGCCCCCGCACATTGACTCTGTACCAGTAACCTCTGTATATAGCCTCGCTACTGTTATTTTACTGCTGCTCTTTAATTATTTGTTATTTTTTCCTTATCTATTTTTTACTTAACACTTATTTTTCTTAAAACCGCATTGTTGGTTAAGGGCTGGTAAGCATTTCACTGTAAGGTCTACACCTGTTGTATTCGGCGCTTGTGACAAATAAAATTTGATTTGATTTGAATAACCTAACAGTGTCTAAAATCTAGCCACAGACAATGAAAACCACCATTCCTTTTACACTGGACAACATAATGTGTCATTCTCCTGAGCTAGCTCCATCAGCGACATTTCAAGCTAGCTATAGAGTGAGCTTACGGTACGTTCTTAACTCCTTTACACAGGCAGCTAATGCAGGCAGTCCAGACAGCAAAGGCAGCTTGCGCTCACCATCATTCAGTCACAGATGGTCGAGGCCCCTCGGTCTAACACTTGATCGAAACCCTCCCCAATACGAGCATCCTTAGTACCCTCCTTAGTACCCTCCCTCCCACACATAAAGCCCTGATTGTTGCCTCTGCTGGCATCTCCTCTGTTCTGCCACATTCATGTCCTGACAGTATCCCTTTATATTTCCTGCCAGCACTTAAGTAGAGGAAGATTTTTTTCTTCCTGCCTTTATGCTATGGCTCCTTTATGAGGAGATGCCTGACTGCCACATTAATCAGCTGTCACTTTACTGAACGGACACAGAAGAGCAGAGCAGAGGTACTGAGGACACAGACACACATCTTGCGTCCCAAATGGCACCCTATTCCGTCCCAAATGGCACCCTATTCCTTATATAGTGCACTATTCCACTATGGGCCCTGGTTAAAAGTAGTGCACTATAAAAGGGAAAAGGGTGCCATTTGGGACACATTCACACGCAGCAGCAGTACATGCGTAGGAGTTACTATGACACCAGTCACTGCTCCACATCATCTATAGTTCCATACACTGGATCTCTCTCTCTCGCTCTCTCTCTATCCCCCATTCGGAACTGTTGCAGATCTATAAGCTGAATTTCTATATGGATTATTGGAAACCACACTATGATGAATGAGTTTCACAATATGCTACCGTTTCTGACCATGAGGAGCTAAACTGAATCACTGTGTGTCTCTTCTTCAAATAGCCATTTTACAGGTTTCAGGGGATAAACATGGGGTGAACATCTTCCCTTTGCCCAAAATAACAAAGGTGTTATCTTATTTCTGGACAATGGAGGATGGAGTTTACAGGTTCTTGGTCTCTGAACCTCATTGTTCTCCAACTCATTTTTGGAGTGCTAGGTTTCTGAAATTCAAAACAGTCTAAGCTCCCACTAATCCCCAGTCATTCTGGCAGCGCAGCCCCTGTGATTGAGAGAGACAGAGAGAGAGGGGCGCTCGCTCCACAATATAGTCATGAGCTTCCTTCCTGTGTATGCTAATGAAAAGCCCCATTCAAAACTAATTTCTCTCCTGGTAATAGCATCAGTCCATTGTGTGAGAAAATCCATCATAGAATGATTAGAAAAGTGGAATAAAGGAAGTCAGAGAGGTATAGGCTTCAGATGAAGGGGCTGACAATCAACAATATGACAACAAAAAAACAAAGAGCTAGACTATCTAGACCAGCAAGACCACTTTCAGTAGTCCAGCTTGACCAGTTTGATCATCTTGGCTCAGCGGTTTTCCTATTTTATTTTGGAAGCATCTCTTGGAAGCATCTCTTGGAGTGTCTTTACTAGTTGATGTCCTTCAGGGTAAAGCAGAGATCAAGGTCCTACTTTCCAGAGGCCGGGGCCAGCAGGCCAACACTCTCAGACAGAACAGTAGGGTTCATTAGGACAGACCTTTCCCACAGCCCCTCTTTCTACATGCACAGAGCAGATGGAGATGGTAGAGCAGAGCATTAAAACAGACTTCTGAAGGCCCTCCCCCCTCTCGTTTATACTTTTTTATGATGTCACCCAAACAAACAAACAAATTAAAAGGTTATTTTCTCCTTGAACCATTTAATGATTTCCCTACCTAATTTCACACTTTCAAGCTCCAGTGAAACTGCCAAATAAGAGATGCAAGCGTAAAAGCAAAGAAGGCCACAGCCAAATCAACATCATAAAAATAAACAAAAAGGCAATCTAATGGATAGCTGCTATATTCATTACTTCACAAAAGGTCCATTTGCTATTTCATATTTAAATCAATATCAATTCTATGGTTCCCTGTATGGCACTGTTGTGGCAGTCTAGTTAGCTCTTTACCTGTCCATGGCAACCTCCCTGATCTCATCCAGTTTGGGACTGGGGAGGGGAACAGAGTCATTCCTAATTCATCTGTGGTGCAGTGTGGTGTCTGGGCTGACGTACAGACACACACCCGCTCCACTGTTTAGCAACCCAGGATGGCACGGTAGGGATTAAAATTAAGCAGCTCTTATCCCTGAACATAATCAAGGCAGGACAGGGCCCAGCAGGGTTAATCCTCCATACAGCAGGGCCCAGGAGGAGGAGAGGAACCTCTAGCGGTTTGGTCATTGTCTCCCCTATGACCTGACGAGCAGGTCATAGGGGATTTGTTTAATATCAATCCAGGCCGCTGCCTGAAGTTGACAGCTGCAGAGTTCATTTTAGGCTAAGTCCCCAGGTAAAGGTGGGAAGGCACAGTGACTGGCTGCACTACAACACTGCTGATTGTTTCCTGGTGAGAGACATTATCATCCTCAGATTGGGGAGGAGGGGATCAGCCAGGGAATTGACATTCTCTTGATGCACAGAGGGATTTCGGTACAATTCCTCTATGTTTATGCAATGTCCATGGGTTGCACTGTGGGGTAGGGTGGAGAAGGGAGGACAAGGGAGGTGGATTAACGGCCAGTCAACATGTCACAGTGTAATAGGCCCACTGGTATTCTGATAACGCATTACCACCCAGGTCCCTGCACGGAGGAAAATTATGCTCTGAAATCTTGTTTAAAACCAATTTCTGGCACAGAGGTCATCTTGGGTCTGACTGCAAAGACATGATTGAAAGCTTTTGAGGACATGCCATCAATATCACAAGGATATGGAAATACAAGAATAACACCAGATCAAATTAACAAGGCTGCTTTAGACTGAAGTTACTTTTTGTTCGTTTCCCTCTCAAATCCCAATACTAGACATATTGATGTTAATTATCTTTGTTTTTATTAACTAGAGGGAATTTGTCAAATAAAATACAAAATGACATTTTCACAAACAGCATCGGTTTTCCCAAATATGAGGCTGGAAATGGGATCTTTAGTGACCACAGAGTCAGGACACCCGGTTAACATCCCATTCAAAAGACAGCACCCTACACAGGGCAATGTCCCCAATCACTGCCCTGGGGAATTGAGATATTTTTTTAGACCAGAGGAAAGGGTACCTCCTACTGGCCCTCCAACACCACTTCCAGCAGCATCTGGTCTCCCATCCAGGGACTGACCAGAACTAACACTGCTTAGCTTCATAGCTTCAGAAGCAAGCCAGCAGTGGGATGCAGGGTGGTATGCTGCTATTTAACCCCAGACAGCTAACAATTAATAAAACCTTAACCCCTTACACTCACGGGAAATGGCCAAAATGAATAGGGCTAAATTTACATGTTTCTTACAGATGAAATATGAAAAGCATAAGCATAACGATGGTAGCAATTAAAAGGGAACAGTTTAAAGATGATGGGAAAATGATTAGACTAAAAGGTGAGGACAACAGTTCCCCTGAAAAGACTGAATCCAAACATTACGCTGTTGATTTGATGTGCATTTTACATTCACTTTACTTTGCTGCATTTGTTGACAACAAAATCTGAAAATACTCTGGATACATTCAGTGACATGATAATTTAGGGTAGGTTCAACAGAAGACAAAAACATGACAAGGGTTTGAGTGCTAGGTGTAACTGGTGTTTCCAAGTGGCCACACACACCTCTCCAAAGTGTACACAGTACCTAAGTAATTGTCAATGCACTTTTATGACTCATATAATAGTCTTAAACTATAAGGTGCTTTTTTTAGATCTCCTAGCTGTGCCGTTGAGGAACTAGAGCAAGCACACTTGTAGTTGTTTTGTTTGGAACACAACCCTGCATCCCCGCACTCACACAATTACTGTTGTTGTTTAAGAAATTCAAATACGGTCCATTATAAATTGCAATCTGGGTCAGATGGGCATAATTTCAAAGGTTGTTCTATTGCTAACATGACTAGCGAAGTTATAAAATACAATCTTACAGTGTTAGGCTTTCACAATGCAATTCAGAGAAGTAGATCGTAATGAGTGTATTCAGTCATGAGTGCATTCAGACGTGGGGTCCGCGGCACATTTCATTCATAATACAACAAACATATGCTCATTCTGTCCAAGGCAAACCAGGGTATAACGCCATGTCATTCTGTAACTGTACATCAAACATAGTGATCATAAACATTGACACTGTATATGACATGAGTTTTATGATATGGAAATGTGAAGTACACATTTGGACTCACAGGTGTTTAGCTTTCTTGTATTACATCATAGCGGTATTTATTATTATCCTCAAAATCCGTCATTCGGACTCCCAAGTGGCTCAGCGGTCTAAGGCACTGCCTCTCAGTGCTAGAGGCGTCACTACAGACACTCTGGTTTGAATCCAGGCTGTATCACAACCAGCTGTGATTGGGAGTCCCATAGCGCACAATTGGCCCAGCGTCGTCCGGGATTGGTCGGTGTAGGTCGTCATAGTAAATAAGAATTTGTTCTTAACTGACTTGCCTAGATAAACAAAAACACAAACATCTCATCTTTCAAAATACATAAAGTCTTCTTAATTTTCTTAATTCCTGGGACTATGTGTTGGGGCTGGCCAGACAGACAAAGACCTAGAGAGTTATTTCCCTTGGCAGGAGGGAGAGGAGAGGCGATGGCCAGCGCCAGGGGTGGATTGAAGGAGCAAACCAAGCAAGCAGCACAGAGGGAAGAAACACAGCTCTGTCCCCCAGCCCAGCAGGTGTCAGCCAGAACCATAAAGAGTCATTCACTCTTGACCTGGCCTGCCTCTCTCAATACACAGGAAGTCAGTGTAGCCCACAGTACTGAGTGCACTGAATAATACAGTTTCATCTCCCCAATAAGATACTATGATAAATCCATCAAACTACCAAGACAGCCAAGTGTGATGTTAGTTTATTTATTGATGAAAATGTTCATGCAAGTTGAGGGAATTTAATGTCAACATGATTTCTCTGGAAGGTATCAGCTTGACTGATCCGTGCAATATTATCATCAGAGTAGATGAGTTGCTAGATTAGACTTGTTCTCTCTCTGTCATAGCATTAGGTGACTTTTCTTCTAATCATGTTTTACGGATGAACATCTTGAGGGGCAGCCCCCTATAACATCAAGTGCTAAAACATACTCACTAGCCTTGTTGCATGAGGCATTCCGTTGTACTGCACAAATCGTTTCCATTTCACTGATTCTATTAGCTAATAAAAATATCCACAATGAATCCTCTCAAACATAGTCTCTGTTTGGCATGACATGTATTACAATACTGCACTTAACATTAAGCAATAACCACAGAAGCATACAAAATGATGATGCAGAGTTAACGCGACTAGTCTACATTTGCTGCATACTTGAACACACATACATGTCAGAGTAGGATTCATATAAGCTATTCACCACAGCATCCATAATCATAGAATATAACGCTGTACAAGTACAACTTAGGCGAAATAAATTCAGAGACTACATAAATCTTGCATAAAACAAATCATAATCCACTAATTTGAACAAGGGCCAATCTCTTTTTTCAAAGAGCACATACTGGTTGGAGTTGGCACTTATGGTTCAGGCTCTCTGTGTTAGTCCACTCTAATCAATTCTACAACCTCAAATGAAGGAAAGAGAAAGCCTGACATTCTTCATACACTTAATTAACATGTGAAATCAGGTCCTGACTGATTAACATTCCACAGTTCATTGATCTAGAAGATGAAATAAACTAGAATGAATGGTCAAGGCCAAGTCTGTAGACTGCCTAGAATGGACTAACAAAGCATGTGAACACCATAGAAGTTTCTGTGTAAATTTCACACACAAGTGACACTTTGATTTAGGAAAATCCTATACCGGTTGCTTACAGGTCAATCTTGATGCAAGTCCAAAAACTGAAGCTGTAGATTCAACCAATCAATTGTGAAATGCATCTGCAACATGTTGTAGAGAAAAATAACTATTTCTGTTATGCTGGTGAATGAGGACCCAAAAGCGACGTAATAGTAACAGAGTCTTTATTCCAGTAATAAACAAATAATGATTCTCCTGGATATTATCAATGGTCAATCCAAAACAGGAACTGAAATCCTCTCGTCAATAGAGAGGAACGACTGGAGACGCGACCACAGACTGCAGGTCGCTTCAGGAAGGCACTGGCCGTAGCTGACATAGACACCTGCTCACACGCAGCATCTGAAGAAGGCAAAGAACACGACAGGGCGGAACAAGGACACAGGAACAGCAAACATCAAACAAGAATCCGACAAGGACAGAAGCGGAAAACAGAGGGAGAAATAGGGACTCTAATCAGAGGGCAAAATAGGGGACAGGTGTGAAAGAGTAAATGAGGTCGTTAGGAGAATGAGAAACAGCTGGGAGCAGGAACGGAACGATAGAGAGAGAGAAAGAGGGAAAGAACCTAATAAGACCAGCAGAGGGAAGCACAGGGACAAGACATGATGAAAGACAAAACATGACAATTTCTTATATATTATGTTCGTTCCTATCCACTGGATTTGTGAGTAGCCTACATCTACCTTGACACGTTCCATTAAAACTACATCACTGATGAAAGATTACGTATCTGTCTGTTGTAGGCCACGGTCTCTGTCATGCTGGTTGCATTATCTAGGCTAACATGCATAATACTGAACACTGCTGTGCTCAGAACTCCTTTCCCACTCAACATCCACTGCTGTACTTTAACCTAGCTTCCATATAGTGTATAATAATAACTCTGTACAATAATAATGCTAGTTTCAACGTTTATTCGCCATGTGCACAGGATACAACAGGTGTAAAAAAGTACAGTGAAATTCTTACTTGAGAGCTCTTTCCCAACAATGCCGTGATGACAATAAATAAAACAAAAGAATTGTAGTCAAAGATTTGATCCCACTGAATAGCATAAAGCCTATAGAAATCCAAAAGAGGCTATATTCAGGGAGTCAGGGATGTTATAATGGACGGCTGCAATAATGGAGTACATATTCACAAAATCACTTTGTCAAAGTGAAATATAATAGTCCTAGGGTAGATCTATGTAGCCTCATAGCCTGGTTCCTCTCTAGTTTTCTTCCTAGGTTCCGGCATTTCTAGGGACTTTTTCCTAGCCACAGTGCTTCTACACCTGCATTGCTTGCTGTTTGGGGTTTTAGGCTGGGTTTCTTTACAGCACTTTGTGACATCAGCTGATGTAAGAAGAGCTTTATAAATACATTTGATTGATTGATATGTGGAATGAAAAATCATTGGGTCGAAAAAACGGCAGCAGTCAGTTCAGTGTATTCTACTCAGTTGAATACTGACAGATTCCTGGACAGGGCCTAGGCATTGTGTTGTCAAATCTAGCAGACTTAGGAACCATTGTGGCCAAGGCCCTAGGATATCATATGGAGCATTTTCAGTGCCAACATAAATTGTATTTGAATTCCATCATTTGTATTAGGATATTGAATTTGAATGTAATATTTTTTCATTTGTAATGCACAAATTGAATAATTGAATGCATACATTAAACTTGTATTTCATGATTTGAAACTGAATTGAATGAATATTCAGTTTTAAAATGCAATTTAAATGTAATTGAATATTCAAATGCAATATTTATATATTCAGTTTCAATATGGTAGATATTACATTTGTCTGTCTATCAAGTTTACAAACTATAATTTCAAGCTTATCAAATTTCAATATATTAAACTTCTCAGATGCATTCGGATTGACTTATCAAATTCAGTTCCAAAACCAGAGACAACATCCTGGTACTTTGCCAGCCAGGAAAGGTAAAGGTTGAGGAGAACAGATGCTCTCTGTGGTAAAACAAAGCTTCTGGCGTTTTTTGAAGCCAATGTGGGTGGTTGAATTTATTTTCTTCCTATGAATTTGGCTCTAGCGTTTGTACCATGTTGGGTATAAGCTATTCCTGAAGGCTAAGACTATCTTCTGTATACCACCCATACCTTGTGACAACACAACTGATTGGCTCAAAATCATTAACGAAAGAAATTCCACAAATTAACAAGGCACACCTGTTAATTGAAATGCATTCCAGGTGGCTGCCTCATGAAGCTGGTTGAGAGAATGCCAAGAGTGTGCAAAGCTGTCATCAAGGCAGACGTTGGCTACTTTGAAGAATCTCAAATAAGATATATTTTGATTTTGGTTACTACATGATTCCATATGCGTTATTTCATAGTTTTGATATCTTCACTATTATTCTACAATGTAGAAAATAGTAAAAATTAAGAAAAACCCTGGAATGAGTAGGTGTCCAAACTTTCATTCAGACCCCTTGACTTTTTCCAAATTTTGTTCCTTTACAGACTTATTCTAAAATTGATTAAATTATTTTTTGTTCCTCATCAATCTACACAAAGTGAAAACAGGTTTTTACCTCATTTACAAATTCAAAATTATGGAATTCAAATACAATTTCTGTTGGCACTGAAATCGCTCCATAATATTGTTACTCAATTCTAGAAATATGGCAAACAAACACAGTCATCAATTAGCTGATGGGGCCCGAGGGCCACAGTGGCCTTTCAGATAAGTGATTAGTGTAGCACATGCTTATCTATAAAATAAATAGGTGGCACTCAAAAGGGAAAACACTTGAACCAATAACATCCATCCATGGTTGGTTGCATATGATTCCTGTACTGTAGGTGCTTGATTTGGAGTACCCACACCTTAAATGTTCTACTGCTTCAGCTCCTGCACCTCTTATAGAATATTAGCTCAAAAGTATTGTGAAGCTCCTGCACCTAAATATACAACAGTACCAGCACAGAAAATGAGTAACGCCACCTACTTCAATCCAAGTCAACATTGTACTTTCAATGTGAAGAACTTGCGACACAGACAAATACAAACAGAAAATAAGTTATTTCCATGCATTCGGAGTAGTACTATTGCACATATATCAATCTAAATTAGGATTTCCTACATTTTAACTTAGAATAAAAACTGCCAACTGGGCAGAAGCTGTGGTAGCAGCTCTCCAGCGCATGACCTTGTGACTGACTGCAACAGCTATTTATATTCATTCATACATGTCAATCCCATCCAACCAAATCTATTTTCGCAGGTTGGCATTTATTGGGATGACTCAGCTCTGCAGAGTGGTCACTACCTGGCAGTCACAAAGTCATTCAATCTTATTTTTAACCTAAACAAACGTCAACCTGCCCACACAGCCGTCACGTCAACTACATTTAACACATCAAAATGCCCCTATGGCGATACGTACGCATTTCATTATATTGGGCCTACCAAAGTGGGGACATCATTTTTGTATTTTATTTAACTAGGCTTAGTTAAGAACAAATTCGTTTTTACAATGACGGCCAGTGGCTTAACTGCCTTGTTCAGGAGTAGAACGACAGATTTTTACCTTGTCAGCTAAGGGATTCGATCCAACAACCTTTCGGTTAGTGGCCCAACGCTCTAACCAACCTGCCGCCTAACACAAAGGGTGTTCAGGCTCCAAGAGGAAAACTACATAAGACGGAAGGTACACGTCATCCAAATAATTCCAGCAGCAACTCGCAAATGCCCCCTTTTCCAAACTGGTATATTACAAGGGGAGAACCCGGAAGGCAAAACAAAAGCTATAGCACATCTAGACATGACCATGTCACTCACTCAGCAACAGGGAAAAACAAAGAGGGAAATGATTGACAGGTCACGCCACAGCAAAAAGAACATCTTTACAGTAATTTTTTACATCTTGGAAAAAACAACTGTCTAAAAAAATATTATAATGTATTCAGCACATTTGTTACTATAAAGAATATTTAACTGTATTCTGCATTGCCTGAGGTTTACATTTAAATATCATAATTATTTTTGAAGTATTGCAAAGATGCTGCAGGTAGGTAGCCTATTGTAGGTGCCCTGTGCAGACAGAGGCACTTCCATGACACAATCGATGACTATTTGTGTGCTCTTAGATCTGCAGAATCAGGAGGCAGTGCACGACATATTCATTGTTATATATATATATTCAGCAAACACACGACATGGGTTTGGAATTTTCATATTATGAAACAGAACTATAATGTAAGAGGACAAAAAAAAAAGTAATATTCTACAATCTCTGTAGCGACTATTGCAATTGATATATGTCGTTACGCATTACATGGCATGAGATAAGCAATCTACAATTGATAATAGGCTGGAATAATTATTTTATCGAATGCAATTTCGTTTAATTCAAATATTAATTTAACCAGTCTACAATTGAGTTCCATAAATGAACAACTCCGCGTAAAATCCACACAGCAGTCCCCCACTGGCTCACACATCCTTCAATCTCCATGACAATCGCAAAGCATTGTATCGTGTACGACTACGTATGAATAATATATGTTTGTTCGGCTGCTAAAATGAAAACGATACTCTTGAATCAAATTTGGACGTTTTATATATAACCAGGAACATTATAGCACATTTCTTACCTTCTACTCCTCCCTTCCACTGGAGTTTAGGGATAGTACGTACGCGCACGCAGGAGGAGTGTAAACTTGGCGATGCAATCACCAGATGGTTCCTTGCGCTGGTTAAATAAATCACCTCACACTCCTAGCCTATTCTTCTTAGTTTATGAATTGCACCTCATGACCAAAACGAATAATGATTTATCCTCTTTTCAATGTTTTTGTTGCAAACGACAGCGCTACTGTTATTCTCGTATAGTGCCGGAGAATAGCAGTGTAGTCCGTGATTGGCTTAGCCAATGTTTTATTTGCTAAATTATATGGAGGGTTAAGAGAGAGGACAAATCAAATGTAACCTGTGTTGAAATTATTCCTTACTTTAAAAAGTCCATGATTCATTCAATATAAAATAAAAGAAAGTTATTTTTAACTAGGCTATTTATAGTCCAAGTCTGTGCCATCTCCAAAAACAAAACAAAAAGCACCGTGAGGTCGCAAATTCTTCAATAGCGTCAAATACACATTTTGACAGCAAATTGTTGTAAAAAAATAAAAAATTGCCTGTCACTGACCCAAATCCGTGGCCCCAACTGACGGTTTCAAACTCCTCTCTTACACAAACAGCGCTAGTGCAACAAAACTGTCAGAGCCAACATCACTTGAATCCCACCCCTATCGCGGAGTGTTCGACGAAATATTTATTTTGATTGGGTGAAACTACTTTCAATTAAAGCAGAGACAGAATATCTCTTACTTGATTGGATTAAAAGCTGTCAATCTTTGTATACGACGTACAATTTGCAATCTACTTTGAAACAAATGAACTGCACATGATCGAATATATAATTTGTAATGTTATCCTTAAAAATATAAACGCAACATGTAAAATGTTGGTCCCATGTTTCATGAGCTGAAATAAAATACATTTTCAATAAGCTTCTCAAATTCCATGCACATATTTTTATACATCCCTGTTGGGGGTGGCATTTGTCCTTTGCCAAGGAAATCCAGCCACCTGATATCAACATTTTTTACATTTTTACATTTAGCAGACGCTCTTATCCAGAGCGACTTACATTTAACCTTTATTTTAACTAGGCAAGTCAGTTAAGAACAAACTCTTATTTTCAATGACGGCCTAGGAACAGTGGGTTAACTGCCTTGTTCAGGGGCAGAACGACAGATTTGTACCTTGTCAGCTCGGGGATTTGAACTTGCAACCTTTCAGTTACTAGCCCAACGCTCTAACCACTAGGCTACCCTGCCGCCCCATCAAGAAGCTAATTAAACAGCACGGTCATTACACATGTGCACCTCGTGCTGGGGACAAGAAAAGTCCACTCTCAAATACACTACGTGACCAAACGTATGTGGACACCTGCTTGTTGAACATCTCATGGGCATTAATAGGGAGTTGGTCCCCTCTTTGCTGCTATAACAGCCTCCACTCTTCTGGGAAGGCTTTCCACTAGATGTTGCAACATTGCTGCAGGGACTTGCTTCCATACAGCCACAAGAGCATTAGTGAGGTCAGGCACGGATGTTGAGCGATTAGGCCTGGCTCGCTGTTTTTTTTTTACCTTTACTTAACTAGGCAAGTCAGTTAAGAACAAATTCTTATTTTCAATGACGGCCTAGGAACAGTGGGTTACTTGTCAGCTCAGGGATTTGAACTTGCAACATTTTGGTTATTAGTCCAACGCTCTAACCATTAGGCTACCCTGCCGCCCCAGTAGAACGCAGTTGGTGTTCCAATTCATCCCAAAGGTGTTTGATGGGGTTGAGGTCAGGGCTCTGTGCAGGCCATTGAAGTTCGTCCACACCAATCTTGACAAACTATTTCTATATAGACCTCGCTTTATGCACATGCTGAAACAGGAAAGGGCCTTTCCCAAACTGTTGCAACAAAGTTGGAAGCACAGAATCATCTAGAATGTCATTGTATGCTGTAGCATTAAGATTTCCCTTCACTGGAATTAAGGGGCCTCGCCCAAACCATGAAAAACAGGGGTCCAATGGCAGCGAGTTTTACAATACCCCAGCTGACGCTTGGAATTACGTATGGTGATCTTAGGCTTGTGTGCAGCTGCTCGGCCATGGAAATCCATTTCGTGAAGCTCCAGATGAACAGTTCTTGTGCTGACGTTGCTTCCAGAGGCAGTTTGGAACTCGGTGAGTTTTCTACGTGCTTCAGCACTTAGCGGTACCTCTCTGTGAGCTTGTGTGGCCTACCACTTCGCATCTGAGTCGTTGTTGCTCCTAGACATTTCCACTTCACAATAATAGCACTTAGTTGACCGGGGTAGCTCTAGCAGGGCAGAAATGTGATTAACTGACTTGTAAATGTGTCATCCTAAGACGGTTTCTGACAGTTTGTGTAGAAATTCTAACCCCTGCACCAAGGAGATTTGATGAATATTATGGAAAAAAGTATACTATATCAAAACATAAATTCTGCTTTTCATTGCTGACCAGCAGATGTCACTAATGTGCATTGTGTTAAAAGCTCCAACTAATTTAGCCGTTTTTCGACACAATTTGGTGAACGCCCCAAACGCTTCAAAAAGCCTTGGCTTCCCATCACAAGTTTCAGTTAACTGCTTGGTGGCATAAAGGTTCTCCAAACACATGGAATCTTCTCAGTAGCCTTAGTCAATCATCCATGCGCCAAAAATGTATTCTCAAACCGCTTGTACCCAAAGCAGCACAGACTAGCCATCATCTTCCAGACAACGCTCTCAAATGCTGATAGGGTTTAAGAAGGGGAGGTTTTATAACTCTTATGTTTCGCACAAATTTTGGTTCCACAGGAAACACTGACCAAAACTGTCGTTCCTAACCAGTCACGCTTGCATTACCAAAACATACTTAGATCAACTAATTTAAATGCTCTATCAACTAACTTAAATTATTACATTTACATAAACTGTCAAACGTAGCTAATAGTGAAATGAGAAATCTGAAAAATATACATAACCTTCACTCAGGGTTAGTATCGGCCAATCATAGTGTATGTTGCTAGACGGTTACGCCTACTATGTTTTGTTAGGGTGCACGCGATTTACGCCTGGGATATTCTGGAACCATCAACGGGGTGAGCGCAGTTCACATTCGTGTAATGACATTGACCTGAAAGTGCCCGTCTAGCCTACCCGCAAGATAAATCAAATGCACACACTACGACGAAGGGTTTGTTTTGTTTTGTTGTAATGTTAGCCAACCGAATGAATAGATCTTCAGCAGCAAGTGGAATAGTGAGTACTTTTCTCAATGTAACGTTAGCTAGGTAGCCAGGCAGATGAATGATAACATATTCTTACTTATTTTGTAATGTGTCACAAAACAGACCGGTAGCAAAGTGTTGTCACTTGCCTGTTTTGTCCTTGTTGTTAGTGTGACATCTAGCTAAGGTTAGCTAGCTAGCGCAAGACTGCTGCATCTAGCTAACGTTAGCTAACGTGATAGTTTGCTAAGTAACTGCAATCTATGCTCGTTCAAAGTTGCTGACTATAAAGCTAGCTAGCTGGCTATAATATGCATTTTGTTGTCCTGGTTATCATATTTCACATTTTTGTTCACCATTGCTATAGCTAGCTAGCTAACGTTAGATCTCTAATAATTGTAACGAATGTTGTTTGCTGGTAGCTGTTAAAGGGGACTAGAAAGGAGAACTCACCAACAAGCTGTCTGCTCTGCTCCTCTATGTCACTTTATAAAAATACCCTTTATTAGTTGAAGCAGGTGTGTTGTTTTAGTGCTGGTTTGGAACAAAAGCCTGCACACTTTAGTTATGTGGTCACCAGGTGCTGACCTCTTTTGTAATGTCATTTGAGTTTTAAGAATCAGCTGATAGTTCAAATATTTTTTTTCTAATCATTTGGCCTAACCCAATCACTTCTCTATCGGGTTTGTCAACAGTATTGCTGTCCTGTATTGAATAGGTATTTCAATCAGGATTAGGCTACCACTTGGATAAGGTAGGGGGCTTGGTACAGCTGTGGCTACCTGTACAGTCCTGTAGGATTTAGGTGGTTTGTCTCCTTTGTAAATTGAACCTAGGCCATGCTATAGTGTAGGGTGGTCAAGACCACCCTCCTCCTTTACTCACTTGACTATCATCTATCCTAGCCCTTGTCAACATGTCCAAGCTTTGAAAGTTACTGTTCCCAGTGTGAGAGAGCGTCCCCAACCACTAACACCCCCATGTGTATCATCTTCTTCAAGTTTGACCCTCGACCTGCATCCAAAAATGCCTACAGGTAAGGCCTCTCCTCCCTCCGTGTACTATTACCACACTTTTCATATAGACTAGTCTGGACGACTCTCATTTTATGTCAACTGGAGGCCTATATTCAGATGATGGTTTAAAAAGATGCACACTTCCAGATGTTGAGCAAATCTGAATCTTAAAGGAATCAAAGCATCATTGCGTTTGACGCAGGAGACATTCTTCTTATCTCCTGATACATACTAAACAAAAATATAAACTTAACATGTAAAGTGTTGGTCCCATGTTTCATGAACTAAAATAAAAGTCCCCAGAAAATTTTCTTACACCCAAAAAGCTTATTTCTCTCAAATTTGGTGCACAAATGTGTTTACGTTCCTGTTAGTGAGCATTTCTCCTTTGCCAAGATAATCCATCCACCTGACAGGTGTGGCATATCAAGAAGCTGATAAAACAGCACAATTATTACACAGGTGCACCTTGTGCTGGGGACAATAAAAGACCACTCTAAAATGTGCCGTTTTGTCACACAACACAATGCCACAGATTTCTCAAGTTTTGAGGGACAGTGCAATTGGCATGCTGTCTGCAGGAATGTCCAACAGAGCTGTTGCCAGAGAATTGAATGTTCATTTCTCTACCATAAGTCACCTCCAATGTTGTTCAAGAGAATTTGGCAGTACAATCGGCCTCAAAACCGCAGATCACATGTATGGCATTGTGTGGGCGAACCGTTTGCTGATGTCAACAGAGTTCCCCATGGTGGGGTTACGGTATGGGCAGGCATAAGCTATGGACAATGAACACAATTACATTTTATTAATGAAATTTAAATGCACAGAAATACAGTGATGAGACCCATATATATTTTTTATTTATAAAAAAAATTAAAGGTTTTGTTATCTGTAACAAACAGATGCAAATCTATATTCCCAGTCATGTGAATTCCAAACATTAGGGCACAATTAATTTATTTCAATTGACTGATTTCCTCATATGAACTCTAACTTGTTGCGTTTTACATTGTTGTTCAGTATAATTGTGAATAAAAAATTCCCTTTGTCCTTCAAAGATGCGTTAGGCTAGTGCTGAGGTGTAGCACCCAAAGCAGTGCTACGAACCTGAGATAATCTGTGGTGCTGTCTCTCACCGGAAGTATGAAAAGCTAGGCAGTATTCAAACTGAATTGCTCTGTTTCACTTCCCGATTTCAATGAAACGTAACATTTCAGTTTGGTTCCAGGCTAATTCAAAGCCTCCCGAACAAAGCACAGTGAAACACCATGTGCCATCCGCTAACCTTTCCTACAGTCACTGCTGGTTTCTCTCAGTGAAGGTCCTTTGTGGGCAGACACCAGTGGTAGAGGAGCAGTCAATGCAATTTAAAGCCCTGCTTGTAATAATCCCCTGGGCTCTGTGGAGCTCTCTCTCTACCTGGCCAGGATCTATCTCTGCCTTTGCCTCTGGGAGATTACACTAGCCTGAGGCGATCAGTGGATGTGTGTGGGCAATGACTCACTCTGGACCCATGGGATACGTGTAACCTATAGGCCTAGCTAGCATCCTCACCGTGGTTAAATTGAATGCATGTAGGCCTACATTATCAGTGCGTGGAATGGCATAATAACTACAAGAATGTTAAGTAAATCTCTTGTGTAAGTGGTTTTTCACCATACACCCAATTCCGCCAACATCCCTGCCTGCCAACAATGTTGTGAATTCCCATTATGCCCATGCATTGCCTCACCATCAAATTATTAGTACTTTCCTTTGCAATACAGAATGAATGGAATGTATCTTGTCGAAATATTAGCCTTCCCATTGACCTTGTCTCAAACATAGTATTTATTTTGTAAGGAATAAGTGACAAATTATAGAATTCTCTAAAATGGCGCACTCTCCACATAGCTGGGCCCTGTTAATTTTCTTGTTTCTCTCCTAGTGATTCCCACAGTCTCCAAAAAAGCATGGATGCTCTGCTCTCTCTCTCCTGTGTAAAATCATTAGTGTTTGCTTTGTTTCTAGGCCAGTGTTGTCGACTCTTGGGGAACAATTACACTGCAACCAGCTTTTGCATCATGAGCCTTTGATGTACAGAGGTTGACACAATTAGGTCAATTTGCTTTATTTGTTCTTTAAGAAATCCACCTGCCTCTGAACAAGGTTAATGGGATTGGTAGCCGCTGGCAAGATACAATTATTGCTGAGGTCATCATAGTTCAGTGGCCTAATCTGTCTTCTGTAACTGTGCACCACGAATAAATGCCTCTCAGTGGAACTATTTAATCCTCATCATTTGACCTGTGACACCCGCATGACAACCAATACGTCTCAGGTAGTTGGCTTCGAAAAGGGACGTGGGTGAAAAAACAAACATACGTCTTCTGTGTGTCTAAATGATAATGAGCGAGTAATGGCGATGCACCAATTTTTATTTTTATTTTTTATTTCACCTTTATTTAACCAGGTAGGCCAGTTGAGAACAAGTTCTCATTTACAACTGCGACCTGGCCAAGATAAAGCAAAGCAGTGCGACACAAACAACAACACAAAGTTACACATGGAATAAACAAACATACAGTCAATAATGCACATCATTATCTGGGATCAGTGTGTACCAGCAGAATTTTGAACAGAGGATGCAATTATATATTGTAGACTACATGGAATATTCTAGGTTGACCATTTTACTTGACTGTTTGTGCAATACCTATCTCAGGTTACATACTGTTACAGCTATATGTTATATTATAGGCCCACACATTTTGTATACATAAATTGAGCCCACATGTCTCGTAGAGCCAGCACGAGAAGTAAGTGTGGATAGAAATGGCCTACAGTTTTTAACGGCCCCGGCGACATTCAATATAGGCTACTTCTACAAACTACAGAATGTTTACTTTGATACCAGGTTTAGTGTCACTACTGTATACCAAAACAATATCACAGCATGGTCATTTTTTTGTCCAAATGTTTCATGTTTTCGCTCTCAATCACACTTTTTAATAGAACATCCAATTTTGTTGTTCAAAACAATGCTTAAACCACATCAGGAGACCACTTTTGAGGTCTGGGAAAAATCTAAGTAATTTAGATTTTTGTTGTTGTGTGTAGTTACCCTTTAGTTCAAGAGTGCGTACAAACTCAAATCACTCACAAAGGGCCCACAGGTCCCAATGTGCAATTCCACCTCTCGCCTAAATCCACATCTATGTCAGCTTCTGCTGCCTCAGCACACTAATATAGGGCAGCCAAAAGGGGAGGGAAAAACCCCACAATCGTGTGTGCGTGCGTGCGTGCAAGGCTAGCGGGTGATTCATGGGACAGTAGCTGAACAGTAATGTGAAGTCACTAAGTCATGCACTGTTGCCTTGCTAAATAAGTGACAGTTGTGCAGTGGTAGTAAAAAGTCACCAGAAATGAATGTCAAATGCAGCATTAGCAACAACAGTGATTAAGTCTGTTAGTGTGGTGAGTGGCACATTAAGTCTCATTTGTAATTGGATAACTACTGAAAATGCCAGTAAGTTGTAGTGGTGCTAGCTCAGCATAGGCCTAGGTTTCACTTAAAGCACTAGACTGCACTAGGTTATTTAATTTCAAGTTTTGGATTGTAGAAATGCTTATGTTTATATTCCTATTCGCTGAGTTCCTTTCTCCTATGTGTGCTGTCTGACAGGTCCCCCCCCCCACCCCCCCAAATCTTCCGTATCTTTCTCTCTCTATTGGAGATGCTCTGGTTCAAGGCTTGCTGGCAGGCTCCACTACCTCGACGGAAACAGGGAGACTGCAGCATAGCCAGGGGATTAATACACCAGATGTCACTGGCATCGGGAATCAATTCAAGGCTATACGCCAATTCATGCTCTTAATGAGCTACTGTTGGTCCAGTCTCTGGAATGGAGAACTGGTCAGTGTGAGGGGGCATTTCTGTAGCCAAGGACTTGGCATAGCCTAATCATTAACGTCATTGTCCAAACGTTGGTCTGATTGGGAAGTGAATTCTGTGGCCAAAGACTTGTCGTAGTCATTTATGTTGTCAATGTTAGTTTGATGTCTGAGAGAGCTGCCACTGGAGGTGATTTGGCTCTAGAAGGCCGGATACTTTTAAGGGTCACACACATCGCACCGAATATGGATCTCCCGTTCGTCTACCGATTGTTCAGTGCACTGTTGACTACTGACATTTTTGTGCAATTCTACATGTTTTCACTTGGTTCGCAAGTACTCTTGGCAGGCAAAGGCTATTGGTGTGTTCGAGCCCTTATTCCGTATACAGCCATCCACTGCACTGGATCAATCTGATACAGCATCTCCCGCTGGCCTTAGCCTCAGCCCGCTGGCCGTAGCCTCAGCCTCTTGCTGACACGGTCCTTTTAGACCTCTGAAGGTAGAGACATTTTGTCGCTGATGCATTATGGATTTGATGTGACGTTTGCAGTGGTGTGGGGCCTGGAAAATCCCATCTCTTAGTGATCCATGTACACTGCAGCAGTCCAAGGTGGGTGGAGAATGTCAGCAGGGGTTGTAATGTTATTGCGGTAAGGTAATCGAGGTACATGGAGAGGTATGGGCTGCATCCCAAATGACACTATATTCCCTATGTAGTGCACTACTTCTGAGCACAGTCTTATGTGCCCTGGTCTAAAGTAGTGCACTATGTAGGGAATAAGGTTCCATTTGGGACGCATCCATGGTGTTGGATAGTGACAGCACAGCAGCTTTCTTCTGCTGCTGCAGCTGATGGGGAACTGGGGTGCGGAACTTTACTGTGTCCTGAGGGGAGGAATAGTGCACACCCAGACAATCAGGAAACATGCAACCTCAGTCAGGAGCTCAGTTAGGTCTGCTACACGGCACGGCATGGCATTTCTCTCTCACACTTATTCACTCATGTGTGCAGAATGCAGCCTGGCAAAAGAGCACACATTCTGCTTCCCAAATGGAATCCTATTCCCTTCATAATGCACCACTTTTATATGGGCCCTGGTCAAAAGTAGTGCACTATATAGGAAATATGGGTGCCATTAGGGCCACAGACACACAGTCCCAGGGCTCAGTCTCTTCGATTAAGGACATGAGACCTGGAGAATATCAATATATCAAGATGGATACCACCACTAGGTTATTGTGTTATAGAACATTACCTTAAGTGGTCTACCATGGTCTCCCTCGTAACTCTATTTCTTTCTCTTTTCCCCTCAGACTAATTTTGGCTGCAAACAGAGATGAGTTCTACAACAGGCCAACCAAAGCTGCAGACTTTTGGGTGAGCAACAGCGAAATCCTCAGCGGTAAGTATCTGCACTTGATGTTGCAGTGACAGAAAAACATTGGTGACAGAAATCGTTCTAGAGAGGACTCCCCTCTGTTTCCCCTTCTCTCTCTCTCTCTCTGAGACCCTTTATTTCACCACAACCCATTTCAGCTCCGCATGAATGCCTTCATGAGCCAGATATTGGATTCCATGTCAACAAACCAATTCTGAGAAGAATTTAATGCAGTGAGTGCCCCAATGAATCATTCCATTCTTTATTAAGAGCATAGCCCCACTATGGCAAATTGACTGGGAGAACAATTACATCTCCTTGAGTTAAAACTGTTTAAAAAACAAACAGGGTGGAAGGCTAAGAAGTAGAATTAGAATGAGGGTCCTGTCATGGAGCAAGGGCATTGCTTCTGTTTGAGTGATTCCTTTCATTTCCCCTCCCTCTCCTCACAACAGACTAGGAAGTTGATTTGTTCAACAGGCTCTTTTTAGTATTTTCACATTTCTGAGTGAAGTATATCATTTGTCTTAACAGGCTATGAGTTTATTTCCTCTAGAAATCTAGAGTGGCAGAGTAATTGAGGTTTGCGAGGGATTAGGGTATAGGATTGGTTTGGAAATTAGGGCCTACGGGTCAGGTTTTATGTTGGCTTGGGATTGAGTCCTCAAAATTGTATTAGTTTTATTCAAGGTAAGTTACTCACTGATAAGTATTTTGAAATTCACTGACTTGTCTCTTCCGATTGCATTTGAGTCACTTTGTACCGTACAGGCGCAAGGGCATTCCTGGACCCTGCAGTAAACTACCTTTAATTGACTGATGTCTCCCAGTCAGATACACAATACAGCCCAGCTAGGAAATCAATCATCCTTCATCCCGTCTGCTGGTCGGTTGGCAGAAGAAACACAGAGCAATGCCCTTAGTTGTTCATCCGTCTCCTTTCCCTCTGTAATCGGTGAGGTCAGACTCCAGTAGCAGCCGTTTAATTGATGGATGCTTTTATGTGGCGTGGCAGAAATGAATAAGTTTGGCCGGTGAGGCTCTTATGTGGTGCTGGGGGTGGAGGGACGGCGGTAGGGCTCTGATCTGGTGTGGAGGGACGGCGGTAGGGCTCTGATCTGGTGTGGAGGGACGGCGGTAGTGCTCTGATCTGGTGTGGATGGACGGCGGTAGTGCTCTGATCTGGTGTGGAGGGACGGCGGTAGGGCTCTGATGTGGAGGGACGGCGGTAGGGCTCTGATGTGGAGGGACGGCGGTAGGGCTCTGATGTGGAGGGACGGCGGTAGGGCTCTGATCTGGTGTGGAGGGACGGCGGTAGGGCTCTGATCTGGTGTGGAGGGACGGCGGTAGGGCTCTGATCTGGTGTGGAGGGACGGCGGTAGGGCTCTGATCTGGTGTGGAGGGACGGCGGTAGGGCTCTGATGTGGAGGGACGGCGGTAGGGCTCTGATGTGGAGGGACGGCGGTAGGGCTCTGATCTGGTGTGGAGGGACGGCGGTAGGGCTCTGATCTGGTGTGGAGGGACGGCGGTAGGGCTCTGATCTGGTGTGGAGGGACGGCGGTAGGGCTCTGATCTGGTGTGGATGGACGGCGGTAGGGCTCTGATCTGGTGTGGAGGGACGGCGGTAGGGCTCTGATCTGGTGTGGAGGGACGGCGGTAGGGCTCTGATCTGGTGTGGAGGGACGGCGGTAGGGCTCTGATCTGGTGTGGATGGACGGCGGTAGGGCTCTGATCTGGTGTGGAGGGACGGCGGTAGGGCTCTGATCTGGTGTGGAGGGACGGCGGTAGGGCTCTGATCTGGTGTGGAGGGACGGCGGTAGGGCTCTGATCTGGTGTGGAGGGACGGCGGTAGGGCTCTGATCTGGTGTGGAGGGACGGCGGTAGGGCTCTGATGGAAGGTGATGGATTATGCTGCATGTGGATGTTTGTCCACACAACCATCTCAGCCTGATCTTACAGCTACAACATACGAGGGTGTTTTTGGCAGCATGAGTGAAGGAGGCTTTATTGCAATGTAACGATGCTCATTGTCTTTTTAATTCATATTTTGCCTAATAGGGAGAGGAGAACTGAGTGAATTCTGAAACCTTTTTCATGAACAGCACACGCATAGTGGCACCAACTGTCTTCGTGTTTGTCTGCTTTAACCCAACTCTAGGGGAAATTTTATTTTTATTTCACCTTTATTTAACCAGGTAGGCCAGTTGAGAACACCTTTATTTAACCAGGTAGGCCAGTTGGGAACAAGTTCTCATTTACAACTGCGACCTGGCCAAGATAAAGCAAAGCAGTGCGACAAAAACAGCAACACAGAGTTACACATAAACAAACGTACAGTCAATAGCACAATATAAAAATCTATGTACAGTGTGTGCAAATGTAGAAGAGTAGGGAGGTAAGGTAATAAATAGGCCATAGAGTGAAATGATTATAATTTAGCATTAACACTGGAGTGATAGATGTGCAGATGATGATGTGCAAGTAGAGATACTGGGGTGCAAAAGAGCAAGAGGATAAATAACAAAATGGGGATGAGGTAGTTGGGTGTGCTATTTACAGGTTGGCTGTGTACAGGTACAGTGATCGGTAAGCTGCTCTGACAGCTGATGCTTAAAGTTAGAGAGGAACATATGACTCCAGCTTCAGTGATTTTTGCAATTCGTTCAAGTCATTGGCAGCAGAGAACTGGAAGGAAAGGCGGCCAAAGAGGTGTTGGCTTTGGGGATGACCAGTGAAATATACCTGCTGGAGCGCGTGCTACGGGTGGGTGTTGCTATGGTGACCAGTGAGCTGTGATAAGACGGAGCTTTACCTAGCAAAGACTTATAGATGACCTGGAGCCAGTGGGTTTGGTGAGGAATATGTAGTGAGGGCCAGCCAACGAGAGCATACAGGTCGCAGCGGTGGGTAGTATATGGGGCTTTGGTGACAAAACAGATGGCACTCAGATAGACTAAATCCAATTTGCTGAGTAGAGTGTTGGAGGCTGTTTTGTAAATGACATCACCGAAGTCAAGGATTGGTAGGATAGTCAGTTTTACGAGGGTATGTTTGGCAGCATGAGTGAAGGAGGCTTTGTTGCGAAATAGGATGCCGATTCTAGATTTAATTTTGGATTGGAGATGCTTAATTTGAGTCTGGAAGGAGAGTTTACAGTCTAACCAGACACCTAGGTATTTGTAGTTGTCCACATATTCTAAGTCAGAACCGTCCAGAGTAGTGATGCTAGTCGGGCAGGTGGGTGCGGGCAACAATCGCTTGAAGATGTATAGATGCCAGATGTATACAGAATGGTGTCGTCTGCGTAGAGGTGGATCAGAGAATCACCAGCAGCAAGAGTGACATCATTGATATACAGAGAAAAGAGTCGGCCCGAGAATTGAACCCTGTGGCACCCCCATAGAGATTGCCAGAGGTCCGTACAACAGGCCCTCCGATTTGACACAGTGAACTCTATCAGAGAAGTAGTTGGTGAACCAGGCGAGGCAGTCATTTGAGAAACCAAGGCTATTGAGTCTGCCGATAAGAATGCGGTGATTGACCGAGTCGAAAGCCTTGGCCAGGTTGATGAAGATGGCTGCACAGTACTGTCTTTTATCGATGACGATTATGATATCATTTAGGACCTTGAGCGTGGCTGAGGTGCACCCATGACCAGCTCGGAAACCAGATTGCATAGCGGAGAAGGTACGGTGGGATTCGAAATGGTCGGTGATCTGTTTGTTAACTTGGCTTTCGAAGATTTTAGAAAGGCAGGGCAGGATGGATATAGGTCTATAACAGTTTGGGTCTAGAGTGTCTCCCCCTTTGAAGAGGGCGATGACCGCGGCAGCTTTCCAATATTTGTGGATCTCAGACGATACGAAAGGGAGGTTGAACAGGCTAGTAATAGGGGTTGCAACATTTTGGCGGATAATTTCAGAAAGAGAGGGTCCAGATTGTCTTGCACATCTGATTTGTAGGGATCCAGATTTTGCAGCTCTTTCAGCTGTCAGCTGTCTGGATTTGGGTGAAAGAGAAGCGGAACGGGGGGGGGGGGGGCTTGGGCAAGTTGCTGCAGGGGGTGCTGAGCTGTTGGCCGGGGTTGGGGTAGGCAGGTGAAAAGCATGGCCAGCCGTAGAAAAATGCTAATTGAAATGATCTATTATCGTAGATTTATCGCTGGTGACAGTGTTTCCTAGCCTCAGTGCAGTGGGCAGTTGGGAGGAGGAGTAAACTCTGGGATTCCTCCAGCTCCCTCTCTACCCATCCCCAGGGGCGTCAGGCCATGGCTGGGTTTCTCTATAGCAGAAAACCTCTCATCTGTTCCCTGGCTGTTTCAGTGGACCCATATTGATCATGTGGAAGTGTAGATTTACACTACGTGACCAAAAGTATGTGGACACCTGCTCGGCAAACGTCTAATTCCGAAATCATGGGTATTAATATGGAGTTGGTCCCATTTTCTTCTATAACAGCCTCCACTCTTCTGTGAAGGCTTTCCACTAGATGTTGGAACATTGCTGCGGGGACTTGCTTCCATTCAGCCACAAGCATTAGTGAGGTCGGGCACTGATGTTGTGCAATTAGGCCTGGCTCGCAGTCGGCGTTCCAATTCATCCCAAAGGTGTTCGATGGGGATGAGATCAGGGCTCTTTGCAGGCCAGTCAAGTTCTTCCACACTGATCTCGACCAACCATTTTTCTATAGACCTCGCTTTGTGCAGGTGGGCATTGTCATGCTGAAACAGGAAAGGGCTTTCCCCAAACTGTTACTACAAAGTTGGAAGCACAGAATTGTCTGGAATGTCATTGTATGCTGTAGCGTTAAGATTTCCCTTCACTAGAACTAAGGGGCCTAGCCCAAACCATGAAAAACAACCCCAGACCATTATTCCTCCTCCACCAAACTTTACAGTTGGCACTATGCTTTGGGGCAGGTAGTGTTTTCCTAGCATCTGCTCAAACCAGATTCGTCCGTCAGACTGCCAGATGGAGAAATGTGATTCATCACTCCAGAGAACGAGTTTCCAGAGTCCAACGAGCTTTACACCATTCCAGCCAATGCTTGGCATGGCACATGGTGATCTTAGGCTTGTGTGTGGCTGCTCGGCCATGGAAACCCATTTCATGAAGCTCCCAATAAACAGTTCTTGTGCTGTCGTTGCTTCCAGAGGCAGTTTTGAACTCGGTAGAGAGTATTGCAACCGAGGACAGACTATTTTTACACACTTCAGCACTCGGTGGTCCCGTTCTGTGAGCTTGTGTGGCCTACCACTTTGTGGCTGAGCCGTTGTTGCTCCTAGACATTTCAACTTCACAATAACAGCACTTACAGTTGACAGGGGCAGTTCCAGCAGGGCAGAACTGAGTTGTTGGAAAGGTGGCATCCTATGATGGTGCCACATTGAAAGTCACTGAGCTCTTCAGTAAGTTCATTGTTGCCAATGTTTGTCTATGGAGATTGCATGGTTGTGTGCTCGATTTTATACACCTGTCAGCAATGGGTGTGGCTGGAATAGCCGAATCCACAAATTTTAATGGTTGTCCACATACTTTTGTATGTATAGTGTATCATCCTGCCTCTGCACATGCTTCCCTTAGTTACCTTCTCTCTCATAGAAACACACATCTCAGTGTGAGAGAAGTGATTTGTAGTCGTAAGTGACATTTTAGGTCAAGATTAACAGCCTGTGTCGTATAGCTCTTTGCTTCTCTCTAAGTTTATTCAAGTTCTTGTACAGTGCAATACAAGGTCAAAACGGCAAGAGTCTAGCAAATCACACCAGCTGTAGTAAAACAATCCATATTTCTCTTAACGCTGTACTGATTTACTTATTCCCTGTGTAAGGATATCACCTCAATCCACGTCCAGACAAATAGAATGTATGAGTAATCTATTCAGTGTTTTCAGAGTTCCGTGCTCTACATTCTAATGATCAGCCAGGCTCCAATGATAATGAATGCAAGGCAGAGGCCTCTGTCTGTCTGCTTATCAGAAACCCACTGCTCAGCCTTAACTTGATTTTAAATTCAATTAAGTACAAAATCAATGGTTGTCCACATACTTTTGAATGCTGTTTTTTTTGGCACTCCATATTTATTATATTTATTTTTTTGTAACTCAGAGAGAAGTCAAACTAAGCAATCAGTGATGGCTTGGAGGAGGGTGAAATATTTGTCCTTGATTTGCATCTTCTAGAATTAATAAATGATTATAAGCAAACTATAATCACTTCATTTGAGTGTAGACCTGCAGCATTATTGTCAGCAGTACGTGATCGCCATTATTAATTCACAGTGCATTCAAAAAGTATTCAGACCCCATCCCATTTTCTACATTTTGTTAAGTTACAGCCTTATGCTAAAATTGATTAAATACTTTTTCTCCGCATCAACTTACACACAATATCACATAAGCGAAAACATTTATTCATTTTTTTATAAATGTATAAAAAATAAACTGAAATACCTTATTTACATAAGTATTCAGGTCCTTTGCTATGAGACTTGAAGTTGCGCTCAGGTGCATCCTGTTTCCATTGATCATCCTTGAGATGTTTCTACAACTTGATTGCAGTCCACCTGTGGTAAATTTAATTGATTGGACATGACTTGAAATGCCAAACACCTGTCTATATAAGATCCCACAGTTGACAGTGCATGTCGGAGCAAAAACCAAGCCATGAGGTAAATGGAATTGTCCGAAGAGATCCGAGACAGGATTGTGTCGAGGCACAGATCTGGAGAAGGGTACGAAAACATTTCTGCAGCATTGAAGGTCCCTAAGAACACAGTGGTCTCCATCATTCTTAAATGGAATAAGTTTGGAACCATCAAGACCCTGCCCGGCCAAACTGAGCAATCGGGGGAAAAGGGCCTTGGTCAGGGAGATGACCAAGAACCCGATGGTTTCTCTGACAGAGCTCTAGAGTTCCTCTGTGGAGATGGTTGTCCTTCTGGAAAGTACTCCCATCTTCACAGCACTCCACCAATCAGGCCTTTGTGGTAGAGTGGCCAGAGGGAAGCCACTCCTCAGTAAAAGGCACATGACAGCCCGCTTGGAGTTTGCCAAAAGGCACCAAAAGACTCTCAGACCATGAGAACCAAGATTCTCTGGTCTGATGAAACCAAGATTGAACACTTTGGTCTGAATGCCAAGCGTCACGTCTGGAGGAAACCTGCCACCATCCCTACGGTGAAGCATGGGGGTGGCAGCATCATGCTGTGTGGATGTTTTTCAGCAGCAGGGACTGGAAGACTAGTCAGGATCAAGGAAAGATGAACAGAGCAAAGTACAGATAGCTCCTTGACGAAAACCTGCTCAGGACCTCAGACTGGGGCGAAGGTTTACCTTCCAACAGTACAACGACCCTAAGAACACAGCCAAGATAACACAGGAGTGGCTTTCGGACAAGTCACTCAATGTCCTTGAGTGGCCCATCCAGGGCCCGGACTTGAAACCGATCGAACATCACTGGAGAGACCTGAAAATAGCTGTGCAGCGATGCTCCCCATTCAACCTGATAGAGCTTGAGAGGATCTGCAGAGAAGAATGTGAGAAACTCCCCAAATACATGTGTGCCAAGCTTGTAGCGTCATACCTAAGAACACTCAAGGCTGTAACTGCTGCCTAAGGTGCATCAACAAAGTACTGAGTAAAAGGTGTGAATACTTCTGTTAATGGGATATTTCAAAAAAACAGTTTTTGCTTTGTCATTATGGGATAATGTGTGTAGATTGGTGAGGAGGAAAAAAACGGTAATCCGTTTTAGAATAAGGCTGTAACGTAACAAAATGTGGGAAAAGTCAAGGGGTCTGAATACTTTCCGAATGCACTGTAGCATTCAATCTCACTAGTCAGTTACACCTGTTCTATTTTCAGTCACGGAGGTGTTAAAATGTGAAGAAGGTTAATGTGGGAGTTATGTGATGACGTGGAGTGTGATGTGATTGTGTGTTGTCAGGGCTAGACCTGGAAGAGGGGAAGGAAGGAGGGTCATGGCTGGGGATCAACAAGAGGGGCAAGCTGGCCGCACTGACCAATTACTTGGAGGGAAGGCCCAATCCAGACGCACAAGGAAGAGGTGAGGACCAATCAGGAAGAAAATAATGACCACTGAACAGTTTGATATGTGCATGCATCTTTAACAGACAGTCGTGTTTTAATATTTCATTCCTAATAAAGGCTTTGTTCCTAGAAAGCCGACGCTAACGTGAAACCGGTATGGTCAACTGCCTTTTTAAGCATTCGTTCACTAGCATTAGCACCACAATAAGTGAATAGTAGTGTCAGTGTGTTCTCTAGTAGTCAGCTGTCCTCACTGCAGATGCTCAGCCCCGAGAGGAAAACACCTCTTTGTGTAATAGCAGCTTTCTAATTAGTTTATTTTCTGTAAGGCCAGATGTCAGGTGTCTTCCTGACACTTAACCGATGTAGTGCAGTTCCCCCCTCTTCGGTAGCAGCCTGTCCTTCTAACACCCAACAAATCAAATAAACGTTTATTGGTTGAGTACACCGTTTAGCAGATGTTGTAGTGGGTGCAGTGAAATGCTTATGTTACTAGCTCCTAACAATGTAGTAAAATGTCAAACAAGTACACAAATAATGTATATATTTTTTTGAAGTACAGATAAAAACAAGAACGTCTGGGCGACTCCAATTAACAGCCCAAATAGCACTGTAACAGTAATCCAAATGCAATCTAGAAGTATCTACACCAGAAGAATTTACACAAGATATACTAAAATATATGTACAGCAGTAGATATAATCAGAGTGAGCTATGTCAAGAATCAGGTATATATTACATATGCTGTGTGTATAAACAGTGTAACTATGTAATTACAGATACAGTCGCAGAGATATTAGAATGAGCTATGTTGGGAATACAGTATTTAAATACTCAGTGTGATACATGAAGTGTCCAGTGGTTCAATGTCTCTATGACGTGGGACGGCAGCATTAGATTGTGAGTATGAGGTGTGTGTGTCATAGCTTGTGTTTTTTGTGTGAGTGAGTGTGCATCACCTAATAGACGGCTAGTGATGGCTAGCCGCAATGCCACTAGAGATCCTGGTTCGAGTCCAGCCTCTGTCGCAGCCGGCCGAGACCGGGAGACCCATGGGGCGGCGCACAATTGGCCCAGTGTCGTCCAGGTTAGGGGAGGGTTTGGCCGGCAGGGATGTCATTGTCCCATCGCTCACCTGCGACTCCTGTGGCGCGCGGGCGCAGTGCACGCTGACACGGTCGCCAGGTGCACAGTGTTTCCTCCGACACATTGGTGTGGCTGGCTTCTGGGTTAAGGGGGCATTGTGTCAAGAAGCTGTGTGGCTTAGTTGGGCTGTGTTTCAGAGGACGCACAGCTCTCCACCTTCACCTCTCCCCAGTCCGTACTGGAGTTGCAGCGATGAGACAAGACTGTAACTACCAATTGGATACCACGAAATTGGGCAGAAAAGGGTTAAAACAATAATAAAACTGTCTGATGGCCCGGTAATAGAAGCAGTTTTTTTGTCTCGGTCTTGGCACTGATGCACCTGTACTGACTCCGTAAATAGTCAGTAGCCGAGTAAAGTCGATGGCTTGGGTGACTGAGGTCCTTAATGATCTTCTTGGCCTTCCTTTAACACCGAGTGTTGTAGATGTCATAGAGAACAGGCAGCATGCCCCCGGTGATGCGTTAGGCTGACCGCACCACAGTGCTAAATAACATGGAAACAGATCTCAGATGTCACCCAGTCCAAGACCTATGTTACATATTTTACCTCGAATGTCCTCCTCGTAACTGCATCACATTTTTCTTTTAACCAGTGTTGTGTAGATTTATTTGGATGCTATGACTAAATCTGTGTGTTGCTACAAAACCAACTAGGCAGCCTAATGATAAGTCTGCTCTTGCTATGTGTAGGGATCCTGGGCTTGCCTGAATGGGCTGCAACCTCTCTGAATGTGTGAAAAGTAAGAATAATGTTGATTCTTTGTGTTGAAGGGTTCTTGGTGTCTAACTTCCTGACGGATCAGAGCCAGGACAGCTACTCCTACCTGAAGAGGGTGTCATCTGAGAGACATCTCTACAACGGCTTCAACCTCCTCACAGCTGAGTTCAAGTGAGTCAAGGGTTTGGGCAGACTGATCAAAACTAGAGAACATGGGATGGGTTGATGAATATTTTCGCTGAGGTTTGGCCTTACCAATCAATGCCCACTTCCTTATAGGACTCTGATTGACAATGCTGTCTCAATTATTTAATTTCCTAAGGTACAGCCAATACATGCAATTCGACCTCTAGCCCAAGGCACATAGCTCTCAGAGGATTTTCCACCTAGCCTGTCAGACGTTAACGTGTAGCTATTTCTAAACTGCTTATACCTGTCTATTCCTTTCCAAACCTCCATGACGTGTCTAGGGCTAGGAGTGGATTTGACACTGGGTATAATAAGTCTCTGTACACGTGTTCTCTCTGGATAAAAGGCATGAGCTATAGCCGCCCACTCTCTCACTCTCTCTCTCTCTCTCTCTCTCTCTCTCTCTCTCTCTCTCTCACACACTCTCACTCTCACACACTCGCTCTCTCTCTCACTCACTCACTCTCACTCTCACACACACACACACACAAAGTTTTATCAGTCTCCCTATCTTCACACACAGAAGAAACCTTGAGCTGAAGGGACCATTATTAGAATTCTGAGAGGACACATGTTAATTCTTTTTTTCTTTACCAGCCTGACTTATGAGGGTGAGTCAAAAGCTCTGTGATTTTTTTGAAAAAGGGAACCCAGACAATGTTAAAGATAGCTGACTTTGTCCCCTCCCTTTCTGTTTTCTCTCACTCTCTGCAGCAGACATGCGTGATTTAATTTGATGGACTTGCGTCGTAGACTAGAGAAAAAACCTAACTGGAACCTGCTGAAACTAAGACAGCTGTCATGAACGGGGGTTTATAGACATGCCATTGGCATGGCAACAGGGTTCTAGGTCTCATTTTGGAGGTCAGGGGGTTTAGGAACAACTTTTCCCACTTCCTGCTGGGGGATGCAGAGTTCTTCCTGTAGACAAGGTGTCCTGCGTCATATATCCTGCTAATATGGCCTAGGGCAGGAACGGCAAGGAATGAGAGCAACTCTCCCCTTTAATCCCCCTCCTCCGTTGTTTTCAGGTATTGTTCTTTTCTCTCCACCTATAAGCTTCTCTCCATTCTCTAAATGCATTGCGCTTATTATAGCAGGTAGAGCTCAGCAGGTCGTGTTTTGTTGTGTCGTAACAGCAAAGCTATTCAGGAATGCAAATTACCTCATTAAGACCAGGAGTTATGGTGCTTTCGGAAAGTATTCAGACCCCTTGACTTTCTCCATTTTGTTAGATTACAGCCTTATTCTAAATGTATTAAATTGTTTTTTTCCCCTCATCAATCTACACACAATACCCCATAATAACAAAGCAAAAAAAAGTTAAACCCAAAATAACTGAAATAACACATTTACGTAATTATTCAGACCCTTTACTCAGTACTTTGTTAAAGCACCTTTGGCAGTGATTACAGCCTCAAGTCTTCTTGGGTATGACGCTACAAGCTTGGCACACCTGTATTTGGGGTGTTTCTCCCATTCTCAGGTTGAATGGGAGCGTTGCAGCTATTTTCAAGTGTCTCCAGAGATGTTCAATCCGGGCTCTGGATGGGCCACTCCCGAAGCCACTCACTCTTGGCTGTGTCCTTAGGGTCATTGTCCTGTTGGAAGGTTAACCTTTGCCCCAGTCTGAGGTCCTGAGGGCTCTGGAGCAGGTTCTCATCAATGATCTTTCTGTGCTCTGTTCATCTTTGCCTCGATCCAGACTAGTCTCCCAGTCCCTGCCGCTGAAAACATCCCCACAGCATGATGCTTCCACCACCATGCTTCACCGTAGGGATGGTGCCTGGTTTCCTCCAGGCGTGATGCTTGGCATTCAGGCCAAAGAGTTTAATCTTGGTTTCATCAGACCAGAGAATCTTGTTTCTCATGGTCTGAGAGTCTTTAGGTGCTTTTGGCAAACTCCAAGATGGTGGTCACTCTACCACAAAGGCCTGATTGGTGGAGTGCTGCAGGGATGGTTGTCCTTCTGGAAGGTTTCTCCTATCTCCACAGAGGAACTCTAGAGCTCTGTCAGAGTGACCATCGGGTTCTTGGTGACCAAGGCCCTTCTCCCCTGATTGCTCAGTTTGGCTGGGCGGCCAGCTCTAGGAAGTCTCTTGGTGTTTTCAAACTTCTTCCAATTAAGAATGATGGAGGCCACTGTGTTCTTGGGGACCTTCAATGCTGCAGACATTTTTTGGTACCCTTCCCCAGATCTGTGCCTCGACACAATCCTGTCTCGGATCTCTTCGGACAATTCCTTTTACCTCATGGCTTGGTTTTTGCTCTGACATGCACTGTCAACTGTGGGATCTTATATAGACAGGTGTGTGGCTATTCAAGTCATGTCCAATCTATTAAATTTACCACAGGTGGAATCCAATCAAGTTGTAGAAACATCTCAAGGATGATCAATGGAAACAGGATGCACCTGAGCTCAATTTCGAGTCTCATAGCAAAGAGTCTGAATACTTATGTAAAATGTTTTTTCTGTCTTTTTATTTTTAATTTGCAAACACCTGTCATTATGGCGTATTGTGTGTAGATTGCTGAGGATTTTTTTTATTGAATCCATTTTAGAATAAGGCTGTAATGTAACAATGCGGAAAAAGTCAAGGGGTCTGAATACTTTCCAAAGGCACTTTGTCCGTGTTTGGCTGCTGCCCCTGCGGTAAGAGACTTAACGAAAGGAGACATCACTGCCACTATAAATGTACACGCACTTACACACACACACACACACACACACACACACACACACACACACACATGAGATGAGATGTCAGCTGAGAGAGAGCAACAAGCAATATGTGTTTATTTGATGATGTATGCTCTGGGTCTGAATCACTCCATCCCTTTGTCTGCCTGGGCCTGTGGAGCCTCCTGTAGACCCACAACTAGATGTATGGATGCTGACAGATGGGACACCATGGTACGCAACGCCATAATAAAACAGACAAGGGATTGCAGCTGCTGTGACTGTCATGTATTTGTTTGTAGACCTTTTTAATAAAGGCTCATTATAGAGCTATTAGTTTCCCCCTCTGCACAGTGAAACAGCAGTGATGTGTGTTGGTTAGAGACAACCCAGAGGAAATACTGTCTGTCTGTGGCTGCTCTTTCTCTGAAACGATAGTTGCGTCTTGTCTCTTGCATACAGAGGAGGCCCTTTATTACAATCAGTGGATTTCTCATCCATCCTTAACCAATGACGTGACGGTTTATGATTTGGGGGTGAATGGCTATGTGGGACAAGATGTGTGGCGGCCATTTTAAACATCATCTCTATTTCTTCCTGTTGTTGTCAAGTTCTCCCTAGGAGAGGTGGGTGTGGAGTCGGGCGCAGGAGAGTAAGAATTGCAAGAAGGGTGTTTATTTACAAGTCCATCAAGAACAGGCACAGGACCACAACAGCAGCCACTAAAAAACAGGAACGCAGTCCAGAAAAAACACCTGTTCAACAAACCAAACGCAACCCAAACAAATGACAGATACACAAACAATCCCGCATAAAACCTAGAGGGTAGGGTGAGATTAAATACCCCACTGATTAACCTAAACTAGACACAGGTGAACAACAAGACAGACAAAATCAAACGAAAAAGAAAAGGGATCGGTGGCAGCTAGTAGACCGGCGACGACGACCGCCGAGCGCCGCCCGAACAGGGAGAGGAGCCACCTTCGGTGGAAGTCTTGACAGTTGTATAATGTTTATACTCATCGTCATGGGGATGCACTAATAGGAAAGGCATATACTTGTGTATTTATCACCCAACTGAATAAAAATGTTAATCTCTCAACTTCAAATCTGTATTGGCATGATTTATATTACGCCTTCCCTTAATTATGTTGCTTGTAAAACCAATATTGCCTTGATTAATAATCCATAGCTCCGTCGTTGGGTTTGCATTCTTTCAATTCAGTTGATATCTTTGCATGCATTTGTTTCCTCTCTGACTGAGCCTTGGCGGAACTAAAGATGTATATTTCAAATGTATCATCTCTCAACTTTTTATCTCAAATGCCCTCAATTTAATGTTGTTAGCACTGACCCTGAAGAAGGCACATTGATGCCGAAACGTTGGTGTTTTTTTTACCCAATACTGGGAGGTTATATTTATGGAGTGTGCGCCTCTTTGTTTTTATAGCACTGACAGCCAAGCAGCTGTAATATTTATTCATTCAAGACTGTGGTGGTAGAAGATTATCCCTTTATTCAGGAGCAAAGACTCCCTCAGACTCTTAACTGTCATCTCATGACATCCCACAATGCAATTCCATTTTTTGGCAGGTTTTTTGTTTTTCCTTTTAAGAAGAAAAACAGCAGTAGATCAGATCGCAGCAGCATTTCTCAGATGGTTTCCGTGGTGTATGGTCCATTTTAATTTTGATGAGTAACAGTAATGCATATTCTCTTAGTCTCACCCAAAGGCAGTATCCTATCCTCAGCTAAAGCAAAAACAAATGAGTTACTTAGCTGAGCTCTGCATCTAGAGCATGGAATGGCTCTTCAGTGCCCATGTGTTAAACTAGATGCCTTAAAATCAAATCAAGTTTATTTTATATAGCCCTTCGTACATCAGCTAATATCTCGAAGTGCTGTACAGAAACCCAGCCTAAAAGCCCAAACAGCAAGCAATGCAGGTGTAGAAGCACGGCGGCTAGGAAAAAACTCCCTAGAAAGGCCAAAACCTAGGAAGAAACCTAGAGAGGAACCAGGCTATGAGGGGTGGCCAGTCCTCTTCTGGCTGTGCCGGGTGGAGATTATAACAGAACATGGCCAAAATGTTCATAAATGACCAGCATGGTCAAATAATAATCAGGAATAAATGTCAGTTGGCTTTTCATAGCCGATCATTAAGAGTTGAAAACAGCAGGTCTGGGACAGGTAGCACGTCCGGTGGACAGGTCAGGGTTCCATAACCGCAGGCAGAACAGTTGAAACTGGAACAGCAGCAAGGCCAGGTGGACTGGGGACAGCAAGGAGTCATCATGCCCGGTAGTCCTGACGCATGGTGCTAGGGCTCAGGTCCTCCGAGAGAGAGAAAGAAAGAGAGAAGGAGAGAATTAGAGAGAGCATACTTAAATTCACACAGGACACTGGATAAGACAGAAGAAAGAAGTAATAGTTCATTTTGGCTCTGAAATGTTTGGGACCATGTTTGGAAATCGGCAGTGTTCAAAAAGCATCTGCTCTGCATCCCTTCAACTTTCAGCTACTTTGTCTAATTTACCAAGATGTTGTAATGGTATTCTGATTATATACAGGCAATTTGAGTTGACCTGGGAGATTCCATTAAGTTTTAAAGACCCCGGTTCTTTCCTTAACACAGCTGAAGTTGACTGGCTTTTCTTTGTTCACAGAGTAACTAGGACGTGACGGTCAGATCAGATGTTGCTATGGGTGGTCTTTCTGTTGGGATTAGAGCTGCTGTCTTTCTGTTGGGATTAGAGCTGCTGGCTAAACAGTCAGCTGTTTAGCCCTCATGAAATGCATAAAACTGCATCAAAGAAATTGTTTACCCTTGGACTTGCCTAGATACCTCAGACCCCACTGGTGGTTATAAATGCCGATTCAACCAATGTCAAAAACATCAGCAAGCTCGGCACAGCAGCAAGGCGCAAAATAAGGCACTACTTAAACACTTCAGAATAATGGACTGCATTCCATTAAAACAAATATACTATCCTGCATGGGGATTATCATTCTGGCCAGCTAGATCTTCAAAGTGCTGTTTCTAAAGCTTCACAGAGAACTTCCTCTTCCCGTTGGTTTGTTCACGCTGCCCAGTGCTAGCTGCCACCTCCCATGGTTTCGTCATCTCAGCTCAAATCTCCATGCAGCAGAAATTTAGGTTTTGATATTCACATACTCTGGCAAGAATATCAGAAATACTTCTTTCCATTGTGCTTTTGGGTGAGACTATTGAGCTTAGACCTCAATGTGTCCAAACAATATGTGAGTATTTGTCTGGGTTGGGACCGAGAGTAATCTTCACAAATAGCTCCATCTCTCCACAGCCCAATGAGCCCAAAGCACCATTTGGTCACCTCTCTGTAGGTTTGCAGTTTTATATACATATCAAGAGAGGGGTTATTTGTGAAGAAGAGTATCAAAACCGAGTCGTCAACAGGCAGTGAAGCTGCAAATATTGTACCCATGGAAGGAAGCTACAAGACGATAATATGCAACAAAGTAACAAAATGGTTTCTGTCATTACTGTAGTTACCAGCAGTTACATTGCCAAAAGTTGTTGTATCATTCTGGTTTGGCTTTCATCGGCTAGACTTTGATATTGTTTGGTTTTACTAGCACACTGACTTACTGGCCTTTTTTAAATTCCTCTGCCCTAGGACATTTACACCAGATGAGAAGTGGTAACACAAACAGATACCCTTTGCAAATGAGCAAGGTCTACTCTTTTCCCAGCTTAATTGCTTATTGCGGCATAAACAAATTTACAAGCTCGGACAGGCAAATTACCTTCTAATTAATTGGAAGAGATAAGCATTTAGCAGACAGCGGAACCCCTCATGTCAGACATTTGATTTTGTCAGTCCCTCTGTCAGTGGCTTTTTGTAGATGTTATTATCAAACAATTCTCAATCTCATGCCGGGAGAGTAATCTTCTCTCTTCTCATATAGCGCTTTAGAAGAAGCGCAACTCGGGGATGGAAACAGGAAACAGTTAAGACTTTGATGTATTTAACTTTTGACCCTGGCCACTGACTCCACAGATCAGAGCCATAGCAGGTATCTGGATACCTGTCTGGAGGTTAGATATTGATGCAGTGTTGCACCAGTCTACACATTTGACTGATGATGCTACTGATGGCTGTCAGAAACAACTGACAAGGCAATTAATTCACTTTCAACACTTGTGTTGGTTGTAATTCATTCATTCATTTTCCTGTACTGCAGTTGAAAAGACTTTCATGTCGGAGAGGCGTTCCAAATAGAAGTAGGATCTCTTTTCAGCCAGGGCAGGAGAGACGTAAACAGACTCGAGGTCTAGTTAGACTGGAGGACGATTTGCAACGGCCTACTGTTTAATTTATTTTTGTATTTTTTTGAAAAATCACCTCATCTGATTGCCATCTATTGCTACAATTTACCATTGTCTAGTTTTTATTTGGCATTTCAATTTCCTTTACAAATGCAGCGGCTCCATTAATCGCTGCAAAGCTGAGCAGGAAATAATAGCAAATTGTATAAAGGATGACCCTCACAATTAAACAGAACTTTAATCGGTCACCAACTTGCATGTGTAATTTCCTCTCATGGTGTCCAATGCAGGGCCAAAGAAGACACTATGTGTTACTATGGAAACAGAGGCAACACCGAACCCATCCATCTAAATCCAGGTCTGCATTTCTTTCATGTGGAATTGCTTTTGCATTAATATACATGTTTGTGCGTGTGTGTGTATAATTATACTATATTCTATCATTGCACCATACAAGCATGCAGGATTTTGACTATGAGCCTATGCCTCTGTATGTGAGTGCATGTTTTGGGGGATAACATGCACATTTTGTAGGAATCTCTGTTCTCTAGCAATGCTGTGTGTCTGCTACAGCAGGAATCTATGGTTTGAGTAACTCCCTGTTGGAGACCCCGTGGAGGAAGCTGCAGCATGGGAAGAGACTGTTCACCAGTGTAGTGAACCAACCCTTGCCCTGTGACGTTCTGGTCCATGACCTGCTAAACGTCCTCAACAACGAGGAGCTGTGAGTTTACCACACACTCGCTATCAATAACACAGTAAATTCTTCATCAATACATGTACATGCACACTCAAAACACTAAACATGAAGACACACACCTGCACAATGTGCAGTTCAGTTTACATTTTGAAGCGGTCAATGTGACATGGCATAATCTACATTAAAACATATACCTACAGTACCAGTCAAAAGTTTGGACACACCTTCTCATTCAAGGGTTTTTCTTTATTTTTACTATTTTCTACATTGTAGAATAATAGTGAAGACATCAAAACTATGAAATAACACATATGGAATCATATCGTAACTCAAAAAGTGTTCAACAAATCAAAATATATTTGAGATTCTTCAAAGTAGCCACCCTTTGCCTTGATGACAGCTTTGCGCACTCTTGGCATTCTGTCAACCAGCTTCATGAGGTAGTCACCTGGAATGCATTTCAATTAACAGGTGTGCCTTGTTAAACGTTCATTTGTGGAATTTCTTTCCTTTCCTTCTTTTTCAGTTGTGTTGTGACAAGATAGGGGTGGTACCTTGGGCTCCCGAGTAGTGCAGCGGCCTAAGGCACTGCATCTCAGTGCTAGAGGCGTCACTACAGACCCTGGTTTGATTCCAGGCTGTATCACAATTGGACCAGCGTTGTTAGGGTTTGGCCGGGGTAGGCCGTCATTGTAAATAAGAATTTGTTCTTAACTGACTTGCTTAGATAAATAAACGTTAAATTAAAAATAAATAAAAATACAGAAGATAGCCCTATTTGGTAAAAGACCAAGTCCATATTATTGCAAGAATAGCTCAAATAAGCAAAGAGAAACAACAGTCCATCATTACTTTGAAAGTTTCTTCAAGTGCAGTCGCAAAAACCATCAAGCGCTGATGAAACTGGCTCTCGTGAGGACCGCCACAGGAAAGGAAGACACAGAGTTACCTCTGCTGCAGAGGATAAGTTCATTAGAGTTAACTGCACCTCAGATTGCAGCCCAAATAAATGCTTCATAGAGTTCAAGTAACAGACACATCTCAACATCAACTGTTCAGAGGAGACTGCAGAATCAGGCCTTCATGGTCTAATTGCTGCAAAGAAACCACTACTAAAGGACACTAAAAAGAAGAGACTTGACTTGGGCCAAGAAACACAAGCAATGGACATTAGACCTGTGTAAATCTGTCCTTTAGTCTGATGAGTACAAATGTGAGATTTTTGGTTCCAACCGCTGTGTCTTTGTGAGACGCAGAGAAGGTGAACAGATGACCTCTGCATCTGTGGTTCCCACCGTAAAGCATGGAGGAGGAGGTGTGGGGGTGCTTTGCTGGTGACACTGTCTGTGATTTATTTAGAATTCAAGGCACACTCAACCAGCATGGCTACCACAGCATTTTGCAGCGATACGCCATCCCATCTGGTTTGTGCTTAGTGGGACTATCATTTGTTTTTCAACAGGACATTGACCCAAAACACTCCTCCAGGCTGTGTAAGGGCTATTTAACCAAGAAGGAGAGTGATGGTGTGCTGCATCAGATGACCTGGCCTCCACAATCCCCCGACCTCAACCCAATTAAGATGGTTTGGGGTGAGTTGGACCGCAGAGTGAAGGAAAAGCAGCCAACAAGTGCTCAGAATATGTGGGAACTCCTTCAAGACTGTTGGAAAAGCATTCCAGGTGAAGCTGGTTGAGAGAATGCCAAGAGTGTGCAAAGCTTTCATCAAAGCAAAGGGTGGCTACTTTGAAGAATCACAAATATAAAATATATTTAGATTTGTTTAACACTTTTTGGTTACTACATGATTCCATATGTGTTATTTCATAGTTTTGATGTCTTCACTCTTATTCTACAATGTAAAAATAAAGAAAAACCATTGAATGAGTATGTGTGTCCAAGCTTTTGACTGGTACTGTACATACTCACTGTCACTCGTAAGATATTTGGTAGTAACTTACAAGGACATGTAAATGTGTCTGAGGGTAACACTTCTGCACATTTACTAAGGCTATAAATATGCTTACTCATTATTGGTTTGCGAGTACCACAGGTGGACATTCAACATGGCTACATGGGGATCGAACGTGAACACCACTTGACTAAGAGAACATATAGTCCTGCACACATTACATGAATGTGCAATTAGGAAAATAGTACACTGCTGTTGTTGGAATCTTGCTCTTTTATGTTGAATTAATTGCAAAGCTTTTAATCAGTTAACTTTTGCTCTCCACAGACTACGCCTACCTCACTCTCTTATAGGTTTATCAGCTCCACAATGTGCATTATGTAGTGCTGAAATGTATGTCCTATTATATAAGTAGTTTTTGAAACTTTCAGTTCAGTAGAAACGTTCTGTTCTGTTTTTCTCCATGGACCTGGTAACACTGAAGTTGGGCTAAATAGTTGTACTTTTTCCAATTGGTTCCAATCCAAAACTCTTAATTCATGAAGTTTGAGGGAGAAGTTGAGAACCGTATCTTTTCTGAAGGTACGCCCCTTTCTGTTCCAAATCTCTGTGACAGTCTGAGGAGGATTGAGTGAGAACGGTTTCTGTTTTTATTCTTTAGGAACACTCCTGACCCGGTTCAGGAGAGCCAGGGTGAAGGGTACAGCAGCCCCATGCTGCGGGTCCTGTCCTCCGTGTGTGTTCGATCCCCTCACTATGGCACAAGGTCAGAGTCCTCCCAGTCCATGACACCAATTAACTAGGTCAGACTCCTAGAGATACAATATAATACCAGAGTGTCTTTTGTGATAAACCTTGCCAATGTCCAACCTAGTGTTCTTATTTAATTCTGTGGTCAGAGTCCCATTCTGTGCTCCCAGTCCCACCAATTGGCTCTCCATTTATCATGCGGTGCCTGCCATCAGACATGAGGGCTGTGCTTGTGGGGTTTACAAGCAGGGACATATTCATAGGGCACCGAGGGAAATGAAAAGAATTGGTTCTTATTTGACAAATCCATTGTCGTCTTCATTTGTGCGCACCGTAGCAAAGGGCAGACGTTTTGCAACAAATTATTTTCTTATTGGACAAATCCAGTTAGTATCTCTCTGTTTCAGTCTGTTTAGCTCTGTTGCTGCATAATAATAACGCACCATACATCATACAGCTCCTCGTGCATATAATCTCATCTATAACCAGCATGCCCCTGGCCTCCAGTCTAGTGTGATAATGAAAGGTGATTAGGGAGCTCTTCCCCAGCATCACAATATGCGTTTTCCCCGTATTTAAGCCCCTGATCTCGTTTCACCCCTCTATTTATCTGATGTTTTGTGTCTCTGCCTTTTTCAGGACCAATACCATTATCCTCATAGACTCATCAGGGAACGTGACCTTCACAGAGCGCACCATGCTCAACTGTGACATCAGCCAATGGAGCACAAGCTCTTTCCAGTTCAAACTCAAGGACTGAAGATGGCTATATGGGAATTACACTGTGCCTTTCTGCATCCCTCCTCCTATCCATCCTCCCACAGCAAGCTCTGGTTACACCGTAGTGGAATGAACATTTTCCTTTTTTCATTTAAAATGGTGGTGGGAGAGTGAAATTATGGCACATGTTTGGAAAGAGTTTGATTTGCATTTGTCAAGTAGTTGTCTGGGAAATATATTTTAGCTTGGCTTAGACCTATGATTGTGTGAATTTATCAAATCATACATTATGGGTGTTATTTAATCTTAAATTATATCAAAGAACTTGCTATTCTTATTAAAATATTTTGCTTTGTGTGCTTAAAAAGTGGTTTTATTGCCAAAGAACAAATGTAATTTATCAAACTAAAATAATCTTTTTACATTTCACATTGCATCTATTTACTCAGCACTGGATTGCTGAGGAAGACGAGAACTAAAAGGTTGATACGTAATTTCTGGCTTCGTGGCTCAGACTGCCATCTTCTAGGCAAGTTGGTTAGTATCTCAAGAGTGTAAAATGGTAACACTCATAGAAGCAGCAGCAGCCATCACCTATCTGTATAAAAAGCTGTACAAATAATGACAGGTTTGATTTCCTAAATGTTCATCTCAGGTGTTATAACTTTCCTGTGACATAATTATGAAGGCGTATTACGACAGCCTGCCTTGTACTATAATAATTATCATTGCACCGGATTTTGACTTTGTGACCCAGGTTTGCTAGTTACAAGTAAATCACAGAGGAAAGGACTTTAAATGTTTTTTCTAAATGGTAAGCAAAGTGTTTTATTTTTATTTTTTCTGCCTTGTTCCACATACTGCATAGGAGAACAGATTGCCTTGCTGTGAAATAACTGAAAGGATTCCTTTTGTCACTCACACCTTCAGTGTTCTGTGGTTCTTACCCACTTTTTCTCTATGTATAACAGTCCGTTACTCTCACAAATTGTAATGACCATTTCAAATTTTGTGTGTTGATGTTGAGGATCCCAGTGGTTTTATGTAACTGACCGCAGGTATCCATAGAAGTATCGAAACCCCTGTTTACCATGTCACTGTTGTCTTGATATAAATTGTGAATAAAGTACTTTTTCATCTGTATTATAAACTCAATCTATATTGCAAATGTATAGTATTCTTTCAAGAATATATCTTATCAGCCAGTTTTTTATTAGACAATCACAAGCTTATTAAAGTGGGGCTCCCGAGTGGCGCAGCGGTCAAAGGCACTGTATCTCACTGCAGTCCCTGGTTCAAATCCAGGCTGCATCACATCCGGCTGTGATTGGGAGTCCCATAGGGTGGCACACAATTAGCCCAGCGTCGTCCAGGGTTGGCCGTCATTGTAAATAAGAATTTGTTCTTATCTGAATTGCCTAGTTAAATAAAGGTAAAAAATAATAATATATACATAAAAAAAAGCAATGTTGGTGTATGGTTGGTAACTGAATAAGCTGTGGTCATTGCAATGTTGATGTTTATATACTGAACAAAAATATAAACACACATGCAACAATTTCATAGATTTGACTGAGTTACAGTTCACATGAGGAAATTGGTTAATTTAAATTAATTCATAAGGCCCTAATCTATGGATTTCACTAATATGCATCTGTTAGTCACGTATACAGTGCCTTCGGAAACTATTCAGACCCCTTGACTTTTTCCATATTTTATTATGTTACAGCCTTATTCTAAAATGGATTAAATAAATACATTTTTTTGCAAATGTTATTAAATATTTTAAAAACATATACCTTATTTACATAAGTATTCAGACCTTTTGCTATGAGACTCGAAATTGAGCTCAGGTGCATCCTGTTTCCATTGATCATCCTTGAGATGTTTCTACAACTTCACTGGAGTCTACCTGTGGTAAATTCAATTGATTGGACATGATATGGAAAGGCACACACCTGTCTATATAGGGTCCCACAGTTGACAGTGCATGTCAGAGCAAAAACCAAGCCATGAGGTCGAAGGAATTGTCCATAGAGCTCCGAGACAGGATTGTGTCGAAGCACAGATCTGGGGAAGGGTACCAAATCATGTCTGCAGCATTGAAGGTCCCCAAGAACACAATGGCCTCCATCATTCTTAAATGGAAGAAGTTTGGAACCACCAAAACTCTAATTAGAGCTGGCCGCCCGGCCAAACTAAGCAATCGGGGAAGAAGGGCCTTGGTCAGGGAGGTGGCCAAGAACCCGATGGTTACTCTGACAGAGCTCTAGAGTTCCTCTGTGGAGATGGGAGAACTTTCCAGAAAGACAACCATCTCTGCAGCACTCAACCAATCAGGCCTTTGTGGTAGAGTGGCCAGACGGAAGCCACTCCTCAGTAAAAGGCACACAACAGCCCGCTTGGAGTTTGCCAAAAGGCACCTAGAGACTCTCAGACCATGAGAAACAAGATTCTCTGGTCTGATGGAACCAAGATTGAACTCTTTGGCCTGAATGCCAAGCATCACGTCCAGAGGAAACCTGGCACCATCCCTACGGTGAAGCATGGTGGTGGCAGCATCATGCTGTGGGGATGTTTTTCAGCGGCAGGGACTGAAGGACTAGTCAGGATCGAGGCAAAGATGAACGGAGCAAAGTACAGAGAGATCCTTGACGAAAACCTGCTCCAGAGGGCTCAGAACCTTAGACTGGGGCGAAGGTTCACCTTCCAACAGGACAACGACCCTAAGCACACAGCAAAGACAATGCAGGAGTGACTTCGGGACAAGTCTTTGAATGTCCTTGAGTGGCCCAGCCAGAGCCCGGACTTGAACCCGATCTAACATGTCTGGAGAGACATTAATCAATAACGTCACATACACGTTATTAGCAGATGTTATTGCGGGTGTAGCGAAATGGTTGTGCTTCTAGCTCCGACAGTGAAGTAGTATCAAATCAAATCTAATTTTATTGGTCACTTACACATGGTTAGCAGATGTTAATGCGAGTGTAGCGAAATGCTTGTGCTTCTAGTTCCGACCATGCAGGAATATCTAACAAGTAATTTAACAATTTCACAACTACCTTATACACACAAGTTTAAGGAATGAATAATGAATATGAATATGTACATATAAATATATGGCCGAACGGCATAGGCAAGATGCAGTAGATGGTATAGAGTACAGTATATACATATGAGATGAGTAATGTAGGGTATGTAAACATTATATAAAGTGGCATTGTTTAAAGTGACTAGTGATACATTTATTACATCCAATTTTTTATTATTAAAGTGGCTAGAGATTTGAGTCAGTATGTTGGCAGCAGCCACTCAATCTCAGCCACTCAATCTTAGTTTAACAGTCTGATGGCCTTGAGATAGAAGCTGTTTTTCAGTCTCTCTGTCCCAGCTTTGATGCACCTGTACTAATGATGCACCTGTACTAATGGATGATAGCGGGGTGAACAGGCAGTGGCTCAGGTGGTTGTTGTCCTTGATGATCTTTTTGGCCTTCCTGTGACATCGGGTGGTGTAGGTGTCTTGGAGGGCAGGTAGTTTGCCCCCGGTGATGCGTTGTGCAGACCTCACTACCCTCTGGAGAGCCTTGCAGTTGTGGGCGGAGCAGTTGCCGTACCAGGCGGTGATACAGCCCGACAGGATGCTCTCAATTGTGCATCTGTAAAAGTTTATGAGTGTTTTTGGTGACAAGCCAAATTTCTTCAGCCTCCTGAGGTTGAAGAGATGCTGTTGCGTCTTCTTCACCACGCTGTCAGTGTGGGTGGACCATTTCAGTTTGTCCGTGATGTGTACGCCGAAGAACTTAAAACTTTCCACCTTCTCCACTACTGTCCCGTCGATGTGGATGGGGGGTGCTCCCTCTGCTGTTTCCTGAAGTCCACGATCATCTCCTTTGTTTTGTTGACGTTGAGTGTGATGTTGTGTTCCTGACACCACACTCCGAGGGCCCTCACCTCCTCCCTGTAGGCCGTCTCGTTGTTGTTGGTAATCAAGCCTACCACTGTAGTGTCATCTGCAAACTTGATGATTGAGTTGGAGGCGAGAATGGCCACACAGTCATGGGTAAACAGGGAGTACAGGAGAGGGCTGAGAACGCACCCTTGTGGGGCCCCAGTGTTGAGGATCAGCGGGGTAGAGATGTTGTTTCCTACCCTCACCACCTGGGGGCGGCCCGTCAGAAAGTCCAGGACCCAGATGCACAGGGCGGGGTCGAGACCCAGGGTCTCGAGCTTAATGACGAGTTTGGAGGATACTATGGTGTTAAATGCTAGGCTGTAGTCAATGAACAGCATTCTTACATAGGTATTCCTCTTGTCCAGATGGGTTAGGGCGGTGTGATTGCGATTGCGTCGTCTGTGGACCTATTGGGGCGGTAAGCAAATTGGAGTGGGTCTAGGGTGTCAGGTAGGGTGGAGGTGATATGATCCTTGACTAGTCTCTCAAAGCACTTCATGATGACGGAAGTGAGTGCTACGGGCGATAGTCATTTAGCTCAGTTACCTTAGCTTTCTTGGGAACAGGAACAATGGCGGCCCTCTTGAAGCATGTAGTAACATCAGACTGGGATAGGGATTGATTGAATATGTCCGTAAACACACCAGCAAGCTGGTCTGCGCATGCTCTGAGGACGCGGCTAGGGATGCCGTCTGGGCCGGCAGCCTTGCGAGAGTTAACACGTTTAAATGTTTTACTCACATTAGCTGCGGTGAAGGAGAGTCCGCAGGTTTTGGTAGCGGGCCGTGTCGGTGGCACTGTATTGTCCTCAAAGCGAGCGAAGAAGTTGTTTAGTTTGTCTGGGAGCAAGACATCGGGGTCCGCGACGGGGCTGGTTTTCTTTTTGTAGTCCGTGATTGACTGTAGACCCTGCCACATTACTCTCGTGTCTGAGCCGACTATCGTTTTGGCAAGTCGGTTAGGACATCTACTTTGTGCATGACACAAGTCATTTTTCCAACAATTGTTTACAGATTATTTCACTTATAATTCACTGTATCACAATTCCAGTGGGTTAGAAGTTTACATAGACTAAGTTGACCGTGCCTTTAAACAGCTTGGAAAATTACAGAAGATGATGGCATGGCTTTAGAAGCGTCTGATAGGCTAATTGACATCATTTGAATCAATTGGAGGTGTACCTGTGGATGTATTTCAAGGCCTACCTTCAAACTCAGTGCCCTTTTGCTTGACATCATGGGAAAATCAAAAGAAATCAGCCAAGACCTCAGAAAACAAATTGTAGACCTCCACAAGTCTGGTTCATCCTTTCCAAACGCCTGAAGGTACCACGTGCATCTGTACAAACAATAGTACGCAAGTATAAACACCATGGGACCACGCAGCCGTCATACCGCTCAGGAAGGAGACGCGTCCTATCTCCTAGAGATGAACGTACTTTGGTGCGAAAAGTGCAAATCAATCCCAGAACAACAGCAAAGGACCTTGTGAAGATGCTGGAGAAAACAGGTACAAAAGTATCTATATCCACAATAAAACGAGTCCTATATCGACATAACCTGAAAGGTCGCTCAGCAAGGAAGAAGCCACTGCTCCAAAACCGCCATAAAAAAGCCAGACTACGGTTTGGAACTGCACATGGGGACAAAGATCGTACTTTTTGGAGAAATGTCCTCTGGTCTGATGAAACAAAAATATATAACTGTTTGGCCATAATGACCATCGTTATGTTTGGAGGAAAAAGGGGGAGGCTTGCAAGCCGAAGAACACCATCCCAACCGTGAAGCACGGGGTTGGCAGCCTCATGTTGTGGGGGTGCTTTGCTGCAGGAGGGCCTGGTGCACTTCACAAAATAGATGGCATCATGAGGGAGGAAAATGATGTGGATATATTGAAGCAACATCTCAAGACATCAGTCAGGAAGTTAAAGCTTGGTCGTAAATGGGTCTTCCAAATGGACAATGACCCCAAGCATACTTCCAAAGTTGTGGCAAAATGGCTTTAGGACAACAAACTCAAGGTATTGGAGTGGCCATCACAAAGCCCTGATCGCAATCCTATAGAAATGGGGGGGCAGAACTAAAAAAGCGTGTGCAAGCAAGGAGGCCTACAAACCTGAGTCAGTTACACTGAAGGCTACCCGAAACGTTTGACCCAAGTTAAACAATTTAAAGGCAATGCTACCAAATACTAATTGAGTGTATGTAAACTTCTGACCCACTGGGAATGTGATGAAAGAAATAAAAGCTGAAATAAATCATTCTCTCTACTATTATTCTGACATTTCACATTCTTAAAATAAAGTGGTGATCCTAACTGACCAAAGACAGGGAATTTTTACTAGGATTAAATGTCAGGAATTGTGAAAAACGGAGTTTAAATGCATTTGGCTAAGGTGTATGTAAACTTCCGACTTCAACTGTACATATGGACAAACGATGTCGGAGCGGAGTGGACTAAGATAGAGTAGAATAGTATAAAATACAGTTTTTACATATGAGATGAAAAATGCCAGATATGTAAATATTAAGTGACTAAGATACCGTAGAATAGAATACTGTATATACATGAGATGAGTAATGCAAGATATGTAAAAACTAAGTGACTAAGATACCATAGAATAGTATAGAATACAGTATATACATATGAGATTAGTAATGCCAGATATGTAAACATTATTAAAGTGACTAGTGATCCGTTCCTTTAAGTAGCCAGTGATTTCTAGTCTATGCCTATAGGCAGCAGCCTCTCATGTGCTAGTGATGGCTGTTTAACAGTCTGATGGCCTTGAGATAGAAGCTTAAAATAGCTGTGCAGCAACGCTCCCCATCCAACCTGACAGAGCTTGAGAGGATCTGCAGAAAAGAATGGGAGAAACTCCCCAAATCAGGTGTGCTAACCTTGTAGCCTCATACCCAAGAAGAATCGAGGCTGTAATTGCTGCCAAAGGTGCTTCAATAAAGTACTGAGTAAAGGGTCTGAATACTTATGTAAAAATGATATTTCATTTTTATTATTAAAAGATTAGCAAGCATTTCTAAGAACCTGTTTTTGCTCTGCCATTGTGGGGTAATGTGTGTAAAAGCAATTTAATACATTTTAGAATAAGGCTGTAATCTAACAAAATGTGGAAAAAGTCAATGGGTCTGAATACTTTCCGATGGCACTGTACCTTAAAAAAAAAAAATTGCCTTGCAATGGGCCTCAGGATCTCATCACGGTATTTTTGTGCATTCAAATTGACATTGATAAAATGCAATTGTAGCTTATGTCTGCCCATACCATAACCCCACCGCTACCATGGGGCACTCTGTTCACAATGTTGAGATCAGCAAACCGCTCGCCCACACGACGCCATACTCGTGTTCTCCGGTTGTAAGGCCGGTTGGACGTACTGCCAAATTTTCTAAACAAAGTTGGAGGCGGCTTATGGTAGAGACATTAACATTCAATTATCTGGCAACAGCTCTGGTGGAAATTCATACAGTCAGCATGCCAATTACATAATCCCTCAAAACTTGAGACATCTGTGGCATTGTGTTGTGTGACAAAACGGCACATTTTAGAGTGGCTTTTTATTGCCCCCAGCACAAGGTGCACCTGTGTAATGATCATGCTATTTAATCAGTTTCTAGATATGCCACATCTGTCAGGTGTATGGATTATCTTGGCAAAGGAGAAATGCTCACCAACAGGGATGTAAATAAATTTGTGTACAACATTTTAGAGAAATATACTTTTTGTGCATTTGCACAATTTCTGGGATCTTTTATTTCAGCTCATGAAACATGGGACCAACACATGTTGCATTTATATTTTTGTTCAGTGTATATTGATTCTGATTTAACTCGCAGACACTTTTGGTTCTTCAGTAAACATGATGGCTATGTCTGTACATTGTATTCATGCTGATTATAAACAGCAGGGTTGTAATCTAATCAGTGGATTGATTATCCATCAAAACAAAGATCTAATTTGATACAATTTCTCATCAATTCCGAAGTTTATATGTTGATGAACGATAGCTACTTTGCATACAATCTTACTGGTGAAGATGATTGCCACCTATCGACAGTATGCGGCCACTGCACTTCTCAACCCAACTGTTCCTACCGTTCTGAATTGTCAACTGTAATCTATTCTAATGTTTGATTGGTCTATTTATTCCGGCAGTATTCCGTCCCGAATGAAAGGTCTGCCTTTATCGGTTGGTGATTGGTGTGCTCATCTGAAACTAAATGATGAATGGACACATGAGCGGTCAATCTAAAAAAAAGCCGGTATTGGGGGTGGAACTTCCGAAGCAGTCTGCAGCAGTCGGCAAGATGGCGGAACGGGGAAGGGATCTGTCTGGCCTCGTCAGAAGAATAACATAATTTATATTAGCTAGCAAAGAAAATAAAATGGAGTAAATAAAATAGGTGAGTGATCAAATGTGGTCAATGTTTCTGTGGTTAGTATTTTGTCTAGTCATTTTGACACCTGATTGTGTAGCTAAATCGCTTAGCTTCAAGTTTTAGCTAAACTAGCCAGGTTGTTAAAGTTAACTAGCTAGGCTCGTGCGTAGAAGGACAATACAATTTGTCATCTTTCCATGTCGTTCAGTTTAGAAGTCGTCCCATATTGCTAACCATTAGCTAAAGTTTCTGCATTACTTGACATTGCAGGGTGAATCGAGTTTGCCAACTACCTTGCACAGGCAGCAAGCTAACGTTAGCGTTCTGCAATCAAGCAAGGGTTGCAAAGACTCACACTCATTTCTGTCTGTGTTAGTTATCAATCTTAAAAGTGATTCATAATGTGCTTAGTTGCCACTCGGCTACATTCTACAAGGCATACAGTAACGTATGTCAAAATCATTGCATCTCAATTTTGCTCTCTTGGTTTCAGTCATTGACTGTTATCTTGCTTTTTCTAGCTCTGACAGAGGATTCGCCAGTGGAGGATGAATAGTGCCTAGATCTGAGCAATATAAGCTGAATGCATTGTGATTTCCAATAATTGAGACAGTGATTCTAAAAAAACTGTCTACATTAATGAAAAGAACAATGTAGTCATCTTAGCATATTCAACACTGGTACATGGTCAATACAGGGATTTTTGTATTCTTCTAAATATTGTGTGCAATGTGCTTCTGCATGCCTTTTTAGCTGAAAGTTTATGAGAAATAGTTGCCAAAACAGTCAGGGTGACCCATAGAGCAGTTGTATTTAGTAATTCATAAGACACAGTCAACATGGAGATGGATGACATATTACCCCCCTTACCGTTGGAGCCACCTGATGATTTGAACTCAGAAGGCCTTAATGGTAAAGCGCAGCCTCCAACACCCCCCCTGCAAACGTCCAGTGACGCAGAGGAAATGGACGTTAGCTCTGGTGGTGATGGACACACACACACCACAGCAGGGGGCCAGGGCCTCCAAACCAAGGGCTCCATAACCTTCATTAATAACCTGTCAGATGAGGCCGAACCTAGCACCTCGTGCCCTAGAACAGCCCGCCACGCACCTCCTGTCACCAAGTTCCTGCCAGACCTCAAATTACTCAGAGACATTAAGATCAGTGTCAGTGTCGTAGATACCAGCAGGAGCAAAGATAGGAAGGTGCTGTACACAGGGATAGGTCAGGAGGGTGGTGGTGAAGGGGAGACCAGCACAGAGGGCCTTAATGGTGAGTTTTATGATGCTGATACAGAGCCAGGGGCTGTGGATGGTAGCTCAGGGGGAGGAGGCAGAGGGGAGGAGGCAGAGGCAGACCTGGAGAACAAAGTGGAGTTTGCGGTCCTAGATGAGCTGGAGGACTTCAGTCAGGACTTCCTGGACACAGAGGATGTGCAGCAGGGGGGGTTCAGGTCAGAGGTCATAGTTCAACAGGATCATGCTGACGAAGAGAACCTAAATATATCCTATGAGGTACGTAACCAAAGGGGCCCTGTCTTTGCCTCTGCAGAGCCTCGTCATCACCCACTCACTGATCTTTTGTGCACGTTTCACACTAAAGGGCTATCCCAAACCATACTGTGCTGGCTTGAATATTTTCTAGCACAGTTCCAGCAACTGGAGGATGCGCTACATTGCCAGCCCAGTACGATTTGTCTCACCAATGAAAATGTTAATGGTTTATAGTCAGCCATTTATTCTGACATTATATTCCAATGTCACCAGCAGAATGTCAGCTTGTGCATCCTTTTTATTCTTAATGGAAGCAGAAGTTCCATATCTTTCTTACTGGAAATTGACATAGTTGGTATGCTAAAAGTGTGTTCAAATGTACTCTCAACCATAAGTTATGACCGGTTAGGAAAACATGAGTCATGACCGGTTAAGGCTTCTCCCTTCTCCCCACCCTCAACGAATGTCTTTTCCAGGAGGACTTTGACAATGATGTAGATGCTCTGCTGGAGGAGGGCATGCCCGTGCCCAAAAAGATGCGCCTGGCAGAGGGGGCTGTTGAGTATGCAGGAGACAGTGATCACGCATCCGACAGGGATGTGGAGGGAGGTGTTCAGCCCATGATGACCAAAATTAAGACAGTCCTGAAGAGTGAGTGGTCGATGTCTGGCGCTGATCTGCCTTTTGTAACAGCGTATCTGAGCCTGGCACATATTGATGTTGTGCGTTCATATCATATTTTATACCGAGTGGCACATGTTGGTGAGAGGACATTGATGGTGTGAGATGTGTAGTAGTTTCTCTGTCTAGTTTCAGATTGTGTGTATATGTGGTGCAGATGTGTTTCATGTGTAGCGTCTCGTTTGTGTGTATTGATGTGTGTGTGTTTCCTAGGTCGTGGGCGTCCACCCACTGAGCCACTACCTGACGGATGGATCATGACATTCCATAACTCTGGCATTCCAGTCTACCTGCACAGAGAGACCAGAGTGGTGACCTGGTCCAGACCTTACTTTCTGGGGTCCGGGAGCATTAGGGTAGGAGGTAGAATACATAAGACCGATAGAAACCTGTTACTGCTGTACATTTTATACCTTTTTTGTGTTATTTTTTTATTTTTTTTGTAACATGCCAGGAACCCCATTGTTATACACTCTATACTGGTGTATAATTTGTGTTTTGGTAGGAATGGTCAAACTAAAGGAATATTTCTCTCTTCTCAAACAACTGTAACAATCGGCTTCTAACCATGACCAAACCTCTCTTGCCCCTTGTCTACAGAAACACGACCCTCCCACCAGTAGCATCCCCTGCCTGCACTATAGGAAGATGAAGGATCACGAGGAGAGGGAACAGAACGGAGAGGTGACGCCCAACGCTGAAGTGTCTCCGGTGAAGCCTGGGGAGGAGGCAGACTCCGTGGAGAGACCAGACGAGCCTGACTCCACTGCCCAGGAGGACCCTACTACTGTGGGCCTGGGGGAAGGACAGGTGGAGGCGGAGATAGAGACAGGCCTGGTCACAGAGGGGACCACAAAAGGGTGTCCTGTCCTGCATGGCAAGATGCCCCACTCCTGTGAGATGGCCCAGGGGGCTCTGGGACAGGTCAGGGCCAAGGTGGAGGTGTGCAAAGATGAATCGATAGGTAAGGGTGAACACACTCCATGATGAGCAATTGACTTGCCAGCAGGTAGTAGTTTTGAATGCCATGGCTGATGGTATGTTTAATTTCTTGTAAACATAGGGGATGACAGTGTGTTGGTGGGTGTGGGCCTTGACATTTTCTAGACTTATTGCAATAAAAATGTATAGGACACATCAAATGAAGAATATCTATACATGTTAATTAAAGCAACAATATAACTTATACCCCTCCCTTATTGACACCCCGCCAGAAATTGAGGAGTTCCGCAGCTACCTGGAGAAGTGCTTTGACTTTGAACAAGTGACCGTGAAGAAGTTCCGTACCTGGGCAGAGCGCAGGCAGTTCAACAGGGACATCAAGAGGAAACAGGCTGAGTCAGAAAGACCCATTCTGCCTGCCAACCAGAAACTCATCACTCTGTCTGTATCAGATACCCCCACCAAGAAAGGTACCGGATGCATAAGAAGAACCACAGGCTACATCTGAATTGGAATCTTATTCACAGGTCCTATAGGGCTCTGGTCAAAAGTAGTACACTATATAGGGAATTAGGGTGCCATTGTGGATGCATCCATAGTCTAATAACTATTTCAGTGAGGAGTATTGAGGTAATCTCAATTCTTTCCTTTCTTTTTCTCAGAGTTTGTCATTAACCCAAATGGGAAATCTGAAGTTTGCATCCTACATGAATATATGCAACGTGTCTTAAAGGTCCGACCTGTTTACAACTTTTTTGAATGTGGTAAGTCCCTCTGTTGATTCCCACTAGCTTGTACAAGTGACATGCTTTTCTTCGAACAAAACAAATCGCCAAAAGCTCTGGCTGGAGAAAGGGCCAAATGCATCCCGTCTTTTCTATATCCCCAGAGAACCCAAGTGAACCCTTTGGAGCCTCCGTCATAATAGAGGGAGTGACATATGGCACAGGAACTGCAAGCAGTAAAAAACTTGCCAAGAATAAAGCTGGTACAGTACTCTTATCTCCCATCATTATTTTAATTTGTATCTTCTGAAGCAACTGCAAAGGCTGTCTGGAAACTGTAAGATGTGTTTAAGTCATAGTATAGCAGACCATTTGGCTTGTTGTTTCACTGATGTCTTCCCTGTAGCTCGAGCCACACTGGAGATTCTCATCCCTGACTTTGTGAAGCAGACGTCTGAGGAGAAGCTTGTAGAAGGGGATGAACTGGAGGTATCAGCCTGTCAATCATTGGAAAGCCATTTAATTCAATGTCATGCTTCTGTGTTTGGTCTGATAACATGTCTCTTTTATAACATTGAACTTTACCAGGGGGTTGGTAAGCTGGATGAATACTAATGTCCATTCATGCATTTTTGTTTCCTGCAGTATTTTAATCATATCAGTATTGAAGATTCAAGGGTGTACGAACTGACCAATAAAGCAGGCTTACTCTCGCCATATCAGATTCTACACGAGTGCCTTAAGAGGTAAGACTCATGACATGAGGTGTAGTAATACTTTAAATTCCTAGTTCTGATCTGATTAATCTGTTAACCTTGAATTTCAACCATATCTTGTGCCCTGCAGAAACCATGGAATGGGTGACACCAGCATCAAGTTTGAGGTGATCCCAGGAAAGAACCAGAAGAGTGAATATGTGATGACGTGTGGAAAGCATACCGTGCGCGGATGGTGTATGTTACCCCCACACTGACCCTCCAGTCACCACAGCAAGTCCCAGACCTAACATGCTCCATGCCACTCTGTGTTAATGTAGTGTAAAAGCAGCCTTACAAGTGCTCTGTTTTTTTGTCAGAGCCATGTATAGAGAATTCAGCCAACCTTTACACTGGACACTTTGTTTGTGCCTTTGTATATACAGTATTATGGCTCTGATTTGTCCTGCTCAAAGCCGCTCTGTGTCGTGTAAATGTGTTAGCATTACAAATGGGAGTAATCAATGTTTTGTTTTATTTTTCAGGCAAGAATAAACGTGTGGGGAAGCAGCTGGCGTCTCAGAAGATCCTACAGATGCTGCACCCTCACGTGAAGAACTGGGGGTCACTGCTCCGCATGTATGGCAGAGAGAGCAATAAGATGGTAAAAAAGGTAAGTACTACCTGTACACTTGGGTTTCTGTTAGGAAAATGTGGCGCCATTCATTTGACCGGCAGCATTTTAATTTACCGGACAACGTACATTTTATTAAATTGCCAAAATGATATAGCCAAAATAGCTTACTCCTGTCTATACACAAATAAATAAAATCATTCAAAATCGGCTACTACACCAGAAAGCATGGTTTGGCCAGCGGATCATTAGCTTCTTTTTTTTTTTTAAAGCTGTGGATTGTTTTATATTGGATAGCCTACAGTCTGAAGGGCCCGCAATTTGGGCAGAGCACGCAGCAAATACCAAACAGATGATTGTTGAGTTGCGACTGTCAGTGAAAAACAGAGACCCAGCCAGGCATATTGCAATATTTAAAAATACACTCATGGAAAAACTGTTTGGAAAGCAAAATGGATATTTCTGTAAATAGAAGACAATGAAAAGACACTCCAATCTGTCTTTTATTTATCAGAATTCTTTAACTTAATTAGCCCCAGCGGAGAACATCGGCCTTATCGCTGGTGAGTGTGCAAATTCACTGTCTTTATCATTGGGTTAGTGCCACTTTTGACAGTGATTGAGTTGTTGTATTATTAGTCTAAATTATGACTCCAATCTAATCATCACATTATGAATGGTAGGCTATCTTACATCAGTCTGCAAATAAGGATGCATGGAAGGGGCATTTTTATGGTGAAAATTAGCTTCCCCAAACTTGAAACCCACACTCTGCTTATGTTAGAATAACTGTCCACATTTACTTTTCCTCAATCAACAAGATGAGTAATGAACAGCAAAATCTCTAGCCTACGTCAATCTACTAACCCCCATTAGAAAAGTTGACCTATTCTATTGGTCAGCTTGTCGAGAAAGAAATGGCTTATTCCAAACCGACTCTGGGACAGTTGTGGGATGATAGATCCCAAATTCATACAACCAGTAAGCCGAGGCTACATTAAAAAAAACGTTCAAAAGCAATGAGGCTCATGTAACAGATCAGAAGGTTTAGCTTAAAATGTTGATAAACTGTTATTTCTTCACATTCTAAGCGCAGCAATGCACAGCAGTGCACGCAGTAGGCTACCCACGAATGTTAGTTCCATAATGCAATTAGCGGGAAAACACCATTGTGAGTGATTTCATGTAACAGACATGAAAATATCTTTTAGAAAGAGGGGATATCTAAATATGCAATAAGTAGCATGGGTTGCTAATATGACTAGGATTGTGCCTTTGGCTACTGGACAATGAAAGAAAGTTGATTTGAAAACCAATAGGACATGAGAGAAAAAGGCTACTTGTTTCAATGGCATATGGAAGTCTTTATGAAATAATTGCCTGCACGTTTGGTTCGATTTTGGCAAGGCTACTTTGGCAAGGTAAGACATGCTTCAAAATATGTATTAAAACGTTCAGGTTTCAAACAGTTAAGTATGTCTTCATAATGGAAATTGTCTCCAGCTCACTGCAAAGTGGTGTGTGATGTGCTGAAGCCTGCCTAGTACCAATGAGCTTCAATTTACCAGTTGAGGGGGGGAAATAGTAGGCCTAGCTCTTTTTAATCGTGGCTGTGTTTTTATAAAAATATTTACAAGCGATTTGCCTTGCTCAATGTTTGGGCTTATTAAAGCATGTTTCTCTCCAGCAGCAACAAACAGCTGTTTGATGAGCTGTTGCAGCATGTCTCCCGCTACATCGACTGGTATTTCAAGCTAAAATGCATTATTTCGCAATGGGATTTAATTTTTTCTCCCGGACAATTGACCTGCACCAATTTTATTTATAGGCGTTTAAAAAAAGTATATTGACAGCTAACGGAAAAACTGCTGTACACCTCATATACAGTACCTCGCCACAGCCACTCCACTGCTGTTGGGTCATATAGACTTCAGCTCATCTTTGGCCAAACTGATTGGTACTGATCTGATGGCATATGTTGCTCCTCTTTCAACCAGATGTGTATCTCTCATTTCTATGTTGTTTTTTATGTTCTCTGCAGGAAAATTCAGACAAGAGTGTGATTGAACTTCAGCAGTATGCCAAAAAGAACAGGCCAAATCTTCACATCCTGAACAAACTGCAAGAGGAGATGAGGAAACTGGCTAAGGAGAGGGTAAGGGTTAGCTGTAGAGTGTAGTAGGAGCTCCAACTAGATCTTAGGTCTCTGGTGTTAACCTCTGCGTTTGGCCTCGTCAGGTAGTTTCTTTCTAGAGCAGGGCTCTCCGACCCTGTTCCTGGAGAGCTACCCTCCTGTAGCTGTTGACTATTACCCCAGTTCTAACTAACCTGATTCCGCTTATCAAGTAGAATCTGGTGTGCGAGATTAGGGTTGGAGCAAAAACCTACAGGATGGTAGCTCTCCAGGAACAGGGTTGGAGAGCCCTGTTCTAGAGGGTTGTACCTTTCACTCGAACCCTGTCAGGCTGTCTAAGCTGCACGGACTCCAGTGTTGGACACAGTGGAACCTAGTAGGATTGTGCCGATATATGATTAAATCCAATATCTTTATTTGACATTGACGATATATCGTGATGTGCAAGGCTATACTCTATTTGAACTTTACAAATCAAAACTGCAGTTTTATCTGTGAAATTGTATCAATATGTTGAATATCAAGTCTAAATTAACTAAGCATTATTTATTTGCCATAAGATTATTTAATGATAATGCGACTATAATATTGTAAATAAGCACAAATGGCACAGTGGAATTATCTAGCCATTACCGGCGCAAAACTGTTATATTGTGATATTTGGAGTAGCATAGTCTCCCCAAATATCTTCCAACCTTTGTACCTAGACTAAATTCTTCTGGCCTTTGCTCTATTTGCCATGTCTCTGCACTGTCATGTTCCTAATTGTTCCTGTGGTTACTCCAGCCGTACCTTATATTTCAAAGGCACTAAGGAGATTTGGTAAGTCATGTTTGGTTGTAAATGTACCCTGGATTGGGATCTTGAATAATTTTTTCCCCGGGTAAATTTCTCACAGGTTGGTGCAGCAGTTCAAACTGTTATGACATTTTCTGGGGTTTATTCATTAGGCACCAAACATTAGGAAACTGACTGAAACAGGGAGGAACTACCTGAACTTGTCCAATAAGAAATGCTTGTTTTTGTTTTCTGGTGCAAAATATTTTGCTAGTGTGCCCTAATGAATACAACCCT